>NC_063200.1:10458532-10631032 GCF_017589495.1 Alosa alosa
GGGGGTGAGTGTTGCACTGGTAATGAGGTGGGGTGGGGGCTGGGGGATGACCACCTCCTTGATGTCCCTGTCAAGGTTGCCAGAGTCTTGGACAGCTCAACAGGCACAGGCAAGGAGGCATCAGGCGGGGGCAGGGCGTAGGGTGATGGGGGCTTAGGTCGTTGGATGTCCCCGGGATACAGAGCTGGAAAGACTGGGAGACTGGGAGGTGGGGGTAGGGCGGGCACGCAAACAAGAGCAGTACTTGGAGCTGGTGCAGGGCAATCGAACCTGTTGTAAAAGTGGTTCAGCTGGTTCGCCCTGTCCAGGTCTCCCTCCACAGAGCTGCTGCTCTTCTTAAGGCCAGTGATGGATTTCCCACACCTCCTTCATGTTGTTTTCTTGCAACTTCTGTTCCATCTTGCTTCTGTAGTCCTCCTTAGCCTCTTTCAGCTTATTCTTGAGTTCCCCCTGTACGCGCCTCAGCTCTGCCATGCCCCCCTCTTTAAACACCATCTTTTTCCTATTGAGAAGGGTCTTGACATTACTGGTTATCCAAGGCTTGTTTTTTGAATGGCAGCGTACAGTCCTTGTGGGAACAACAATGTCCATACATAAGTTCAGATAGTCAGTAGTGCAATGTGTGACCTCCTCTAAGTCCTCTCCATTCAGTAGCACACTCCAGTCAGTGGACTCAAAGCAGTCTCTCAAAGCCTCATCCGCTTCTGGTGTCCACTTCCTGAAGTTGCGCGTGGCAACTGGTAGCCTCTGAACTTTTGGCTTGTACATTGGCTGAAGATGAATGAGGTTATGGTCCGACTTCCCCAGTGGGGGAAGGGGGGTGGCACTGTAAGCATCACTCACGTTTGCATACATGAGGTCTATTGTCCTGTTTTTCCTAGTTGGGCAGTCAACAAACTGGTAAAAGGTTGTGAGGGTGGAATCCAGTGTAATGTGGTTGAAATCACCAGAGGTCGCAAAGAAGGCATCACTGTGCTGAGTTTGGAGCCTAGCGACTGTAGAGTGAATGACGTCACACGCTGTGTCCAGGAGGGCTTGAGGCAGAATGTAAACACAAACAACAATGGCGTGCGAGAACTCCCTCGGCATGTAGTAGTATGGTCGTAGACTGACCGCTAGTGACTCCACATCCTTACAGCATACAGTCTCCTTTACTGTAACATGTCCGGGATTGCACCATCTGTTGTTTATGTATAGCACCAGTCCGCCTCCCTTCTTTTTGCCAGAAAGTTTATTGCCTCTGTCCAAACGAGCTACACTGAAGCCGGGCAGCTCAACGTTAGCCGGGGGGATATGGCTTGTTAGCCACGTCTCTGTAAAGCATAGCAAACTACAATCCCTGTACAACTTCTGATTTCTTACCAGGGCAGCCAGTTCGTCAGTCTTGTTGGCCAGTGAGTTCACGTTTCCCATAACCATCGAAGGAACTGAGGGCTTGTGTTGCCACTTCTTCTCCCAACGCCTAGTCCTCACTTTAACTCCCGCTCTGCACCCCCGAAAGCACCACAGCTCCTCCGGGATGAACCCTACCAGCATTCCGTCGTATTGCAAGCAGCTGATTCCTTGTGTACACAAGTTTGCTGCCGCTGGAGCATTGTACCGGTAATAGATCCATATCCATAGGATAGAATGAAAACACTCCTCAAAGTGCGTAATCCAAAAAAGTTGCTTAGTAAAACAGTTGCTTATATAACAGAAGCAAAACAGTGAGTAGCCTAATCAAAGGGCCATCTTTACCAGACCACATCCATCTCTTCCCTTCAGTACTGTCTGGGTGGAGGAAAAGTTCTGAATGTTCATGTAAAGGCATCGGAGGGGACTCAATAGGTGGACCCCCATCTCAGGACTCAGGACCTTCAGTGCTACTGCTATAATACAGGTGAATGGTAGAACAAAACGAGTTGGCCTTTGCTTTAAGGAGATGCAGAGAGAAACAAGTTAGAAATCAGTTAGAAAATTTTATTTTCAGGTAATGTTTGTTTTATTAAATGTTCCTTTTTTCTATCTAAATTGGATGCTGGTTTTATTTTTTGCCGTTTACCACAGCAAACACCTCTGCATCTGCTTTTTCGGCCTTCACAGGCTATAGTGATTACCATGGTAGCACTTTATAATAACTACACACAATTCATAATTTATTAAGCATTTATAAACAACAACTTTGGTTTCTGCGTCCATTATCAGAAATAAATGGACTTTGAGGACGCCTCCGCGTCGTCCATTTATAATGGACACCTCATCGGGCATTATCCCTTACGTATTCCACACCTGTGCGGTGTCATTTAATACACGTCTCCATATTTATCACTTCATTAAATTATCCTGTTATTATTGCAGTGGTGTCAGTAAACAACACAGTGGGGGAGCTGGGCTATATTAGGGCTGCATTCTCTCAAGGGATGAGTGTGTGTGTGTGTGTGCGTGTGTGCGTGTGTGTGTGTGCGTGCGTGCGTGCGTGCGTGCGTGTGTGTGTGCGTGCATGCGTGCGTGTTTGCGTGTGTCTGCATGTGAGAGTGTGTTTGTGTGTGTGAGTGGGGTTCTCTTTCTTTCTAAGTGTGTGTGTGTGTATGGGGGTGTCCTCACTTCAACAAATAAAAGGGTTTAATCACTCATTGTGAATCACTCACTGTCCTTTCTCATACTCCTATTTCCAATGTAAATTGAACAGAATGCAATCTACACATTAAAGTGTAATCAGTTACTGCTCCTCGAGGGACCCAGTACACACACATGGTTTTCTTCACTCTCAGCTGAATTGACAAAACAAGCCGATTGATTAACATTTGAAAAGGGCATGGGGGAGGTAGGCCTTGACCCCATTCACTTATAACACTGAGAAGCTCCTCAGAAGCTGAGAAGTTGCACACTGCCCTCTCCCCACATACACAGCACACTATCACATCTCCCCTGTCATCCCCCCAACCCCACACACCAAGACCCCTGGCAGTTGGGTTAGCCCCTTGAGCCGTGGATCTGCCCAAGGTTTCTTCCTTGGTAAGGGAGTTTTTCCTTGCCCCTGTTGCTCTTGGGTGCTCCTTGTTGGTGCCCCCCCCCCCCCAATTCCAATCCTCCCTCACCTTTCTTATGCAGCCCTTGCCACTTAATCTACTAAACCCCTCTTCTACTGCACTTTTTACCCCCACTTTGCACAAATAGGCTGACACCAGACATAATTTCACTGCATTTCTTACTTCCAGTAACTATATGCATGTGACAATAAACTTCCTTGTATCCTTGTATCCTTGTAAGCTCATTATGTCTCTCGGGATTATTTACTATATTGTGTGTAGCATTCTAACATAATCCACAAGTGGCTGGAGTTCTATTTGCATCAAAATAGCTTAATAGCATAATTATCTTGCTGACCTGCCATCTTCAATTCAACTTCTAACATTGTAAAGAAAAATGATAGGAACCCTCAGGATGCTTGAGCGGCTTTGCTGCTTGGCCAGTTCACAAACACATTAGCAACTGCCCCTGGTTAAGAGATAGTTAGATATATTAGCACACTAGCAACTGCCCCTGGTTAAGAGATACCGTAAATCCTTTAATATAGGCCCGGGCCTTTATTTCACTCAAGTGCATCGTGGTCCAGGTCTTTATTGGAAAGAGGCCAGAATTAGAGACAGGCCTCTATTTCTATTTGAGCAAAACAGACTGCCAGTGGAATGAATAAAAATGTGATTTTGTGTCTATTTGAACCTATAAAATACTAGGTTCATTTATTGAAAAAGTACAGTTACCATAACGGTATACAGAACATTAACAACAAATAGCCTACCGGTAATTCAGGCTAAATTCCAGTGTAGTAATATGGTAACAAAAACGTAGCAAACATACCAGTAGTGCATTGTAAACACTTAACCATACATGGTGATAATTAGGCTATTGATTCAACAAAAGGCAACTTACCGCTCACTCAAATTGTCTTGTTTGGTTTGAAGTAAAAAAAATAAAAAAATCCTCCAATTCTGTTTAATCCTCCTCCTCAATTTCCTCCCCCTCTTCATCTCTCCCTGTAATCTCCTCATCACTCGCGCCAGTCTCTACAACAAGTTCATTATTGTACAGTTCTTTTTCATCCTCCTCATGTTCTGCTGCGTGTCTGTTCTCTTCCTCGCGTAGACGGGCAGCAGTCAGGGCATGTCGTCCAGCAGCGCAGGGCTGTAAAGAACGATACATTAATTTAGTTTGGCCGTTATTGCCCATTAAGTCACAGTGGACAGGCTCACTCACGAATGCAATAGTGATAGAAGTGAGTGCTAATTTCAACATACCTGTCCCTCTCGGAAGCACAATATGAGGTCGTCCTCACTCCCGTCGGGTTTCACAGACTGCCCACACACTTTGAAGGACTTGATGATCAGGTCCTTGTCCAGCTTGTCCCAAGCAGCAAGAACCCAGTCCACAAGCAGACGGCGAGATGGTGCTTTTAGGTTCCCTCCACTTGTGTATTGCTTGTCTGCGTCCCCAGCCATCCACTCATCATAAGAAGCATGTAGGCTCACTTTGAATGGCTGGTTCCACATGACATCGGGGGCTTGGACATACTTAGTGCAGCCTCCTGGGATCACCGGTTGTGATGTTGTAGGGCCTCAATTCCTGTTTGGTAGAGGTGCTGATGTGACAGCGGTAGGCATCCCACACCAGCAGGGCGGGCAAAAACTGAATTTGCCTACCACTGACCTTAGCCATGCTGTGGTCAAGTCGTCATTCATCCAGCCGTTGGCAGATGTGGCGATGACTGCTCTTGAGATCTCTTGCTGCATTGCCTTCACCTCACGGATGGCCCCCCGGAAGACGACATAAGGCTTGAGTTTAGTGCCATCAGCCTTGGCAGCAAGGACAACAGTGAGATGGCTTTTCTCGTGGCCTGTTGTTTTGAGCTAGCGCTCTTCGTCCCTCTTCGTCAATGGTACTGGGAGACACCATATCGAACCAAGCGGCAGTCTCATCCATTGCAATTATGTCCTTCTCTGAAATTCTTTTCGAGACGACAGTCTTGCTCACGTAGTCGACGAATGAGACAAGTTTCTCTGTGAGGAGATCTGGGTCTTTCTGAGCCATTGTGGTGTGACGTCGCAATGCGAAGCCATTTCGGTTTAAAAACGTTTGTAGCCAACCCCTGCTAGCCAGAAATCGTGCACCGCTATGACTCACTGTGGGGTAGATTTCCAGAGCCTTGTTTCGGATCATTTTTCTCGACACTCGGTTATTGAATAGATCCACTCAGAGAGTTTTGTGTCCAACTCCTCGCTAACCTTTTTTCTCCCTCCTCCTGGCAGTCTTGCTCTCTTTTTGTTTGCTGCGGCTAGATCCATTTTCTGCTTTTTCCAGTATCTTATTCTTTTCGGGTCAATGTTAAAATGTTTAGCAGCTTGCTCCCCAGAGTGCTCTGCAGCATATTCCAGCACGTTCTCTTTGAACTTGATGTCAAATTTTCGTCTCCTCGCTGCCATGGTAAACTAACATTAGCCTACTGGTGAAAACTGAAATCTCACGTTCGAGTCAAGAGCGAGGTGATGACCAGGCGACCGTAGTTATGGCTTGGATTCGTTAGCAAACATTGCCCCCCTGTGGTACTTGTATGTTACTACCACAAGTATAATGTTGAGGCCTGCCCAGAAAAAACGTTGGTTCTAATTATAGCCCCGGCCTGTATGAGAGACCGGCCATTATTTACCTCCTCCGACAGCAAGACCGGCCAATGTTAGAGTCCCGGCCGCTAATGGAATACAGGCCAATATTAGAGGATTTACGGTACAGTAGTTAGATATATTAGTACACTATCAACTGTCCCTGGTTAAGAGACAGTTAGATATTGTAACGTCGGCGCACAAGACATTATGTAGCATTCTCCCACATAGGGCATGCTGGGATCGAGCGAACATTTGGGGTTTATGTCTGTATTTCTCCTTAGTTTTGAGTGTAATGTTAGCGTCTTTATTGTAACATGTTTCCTTTTAGTTCTCCCTCGTAGTAGTGATCCTCTCTTTGTGTGGGGGCTGCGTCCACCCCTGTATGTGTAGTGTGTGTGTGTGTGTACTTGACCTGCCCCGTGTGTGTTGTGTTCTGTGTCTGTGTCCCTGCTCTCGTTCTCAGCTAATAAACCTTTTTTATTGGACAACTGTGTGTGTCGCTATCAAATCGTTACAATATATTAGCACACTATCAACTATCCCTGGTTAAGAGATACAGTATTTAGCTATATAAGCTATAATAGCTAGATAACACAGAGTACCCACCACAGCAATAGCTAGGACAGTTCATAGCAAAGATAATAAACCACACACAGATTGCGCCCATTAAATGCCTTCATGTGAGAACAGAGGAGTCCCTTTACTTTATCATAATGGGGATGTGAATAAAGATGCTAAAAAGTTATGCACACACACACACATGCATTTTTAGAGTAGCGGGGACTGATGTTTCTGTGTGTGTGTGTGTGTGTGTGTGTGTGTGTGTGTGTGTACAGTGTGCGAGTTATACCGCGGTCTCCGGTATAAAAATTTTTAATTTTTTTTGGAGGGGGGCAAAGTTTAAATGCTGATCCTGTCATTAATAGCAACAGCATAGACATATGCCTATTATAAAGAGAAAATTCGTTGCACAAGGGCGGTGCCATAGGTCTATGTTTGCTTACATGAAACAAAATACATAATATGTTTACAATATTTACATGCAACACCCCGATGGATCATTAATGGGCTACGCAAAGAACTTCAATGAACTTGATGGTAAATAATCCACGGACCCCGACCACCAATTATGTGTCTTTTGACTGTTTAATTGAATCAACTTAGAATTACTCAACAACTTACATTGTTTCACAATCACATGGGCTATAGCCTATAAGGCTGTACACAGAGCCGAACACATGTGATAAGAGCAGCCAGCGGCACCAACCACATACAATAAACAAGAACATTATGGCATAAGCTAACATAGTATGGCAATAGCCTATTATTTACAATAGGCTACAGCTAGGACTATAGCACAACACAAACCTCTCACTGCCTGGACGCAACGGCACATACTGTAGGCCAGTGGTTTTCAAAGTGGGGGCCGCGAGGGGGTGCCAGGGGGCCTCAGCAAGTTGGAGGGAAAAATAAAAGCAAGAAATAAATACATTTCTTACAAATAAAATTTTTACACACTGTATGCTCCATCGCGATGTGGTTGTGGCTAAAATAATTATTAGATTAGCTTAATGTATTTTTACATTTGCCGTAGTATTGTCGATGGGTTTAATTAATAAAACATCAAGGGGGTCCTTGGCCAGAACCTAGTGGTATTTGGGGGGCCTTGTCGTGGAAAAGTTTGGGAACCCCTGCTGTAGGCTACACAACACAACGATGCACATAGCCCTTCTCATAAGTAGGCGGCCTATCACATAACAGCAATCCTTAGGCCTACAACAACAGCAAATTTTACCCACTGCTCTGCAGACGGTACATGAGCCACTCAGAGTAGAATCTGAAGTGCACTTTTTCTCTATCAAGAGTCCTTGTGAGGACAGAGAGAAGGAAGCGAAATGGGACACGGCAGATGAAGTCGTCAGGAGAGTTGGACTCTGACACGTTTCAAGGGAATGTTTGCCCGCTTGCAAAATCAGCATGGCACGCACCGTTTTCTACCACTCTGCTTTCATCACATTTAAAGGACGCAAATGTTTCAGGATGACATTTGGTTTCCCCCTAACACATTTAAACCAATCCGCTGAGAGAGTGTCAAACCCGTGAGACGAATCTCGCCTGTAAACACACTCCTGTCGAAAGGATGCCTGACTACCGTGTGATTTTCACAGCGTCTGTGTCCTGATTTCATATTCCGATAGAGGAATGAAACGCCTAACAGGCAAACTAGCCCTGACAATTGAATCTGCAGGGAGGTAAACACAACAGCCATCCATTCGGCTTAGACGGGGAGATGTTGACATTTACCTCATAACAAAGAATTATGCCCCTCTAAAAAGACAATCATGAAAGATGGTCCTGAGATGAGGAAGGTGAGGAAGAGAATGTTCTAGACTGTTCAGCTGTCTTAAAGTGGGAGAGTGAGAGAAAGAGAGAGAGAGAGAGAGAATGTCCAGACTTTTAACACTTTCACAATTTTCTTTGGCTGAAAATGTACAAAATGTGTGAATGAATGAGTTGGTTGACTACACAGCCAATGAAAGCAGGCGAATGAAAGAGCGCTTCACTAGGGACTGGCTGTCCGCTGAGATGGAGATGGTCAGCTCACAGTGCCTTCACTTTACACAACCACATTCTCACATGCACACACACTCCCACGTTCCCCAGAGGGCTAAAGGTAAGAGCAGCCCTGAGTGAGTGTGTACTGTAGCTGTGAGTGTGTCGCCGTGAGTGTGAGTAGTATAGAGTATAGTATACTTTGTGTATAGTATAGTATATATAGTCTTTTAATCCCGTGAGGGAAATTTGGTCTCTGCATTTATCCCAATCCGTGAATTAGTGAAACACACACAGCACACACACAGTGAGGTGAAGCACACACTAATCCCGATGCAATGAGCTGCCTGCTACAGTGGCGGTCAGGGAACAGTGAGGTGCCTTGCGGCTTACTTTAGCCGTGTGTGTGTAACTGTGAGTGTGTAGCCGTGTGTGTGTAACTGTGAGTGAGTAGCCCTGAGTGTGTGAGTGTGTAGCTGTAGCGGGGTTCGAACCGGCAACCCTCCGGTTACAAGTCCGAAGCCCTAACCGGTAGGCCACGGCTGTCCCAGTGTGAGCATGTAGCAGTGTGTGTGTAACTGTGAGTGTGTAGCCGTGTGTGTGTAGCCGTGTGTGTGTAACTGTGAGTGTGTAGCCGTGTGTGTGTAGCCGTGAGTGTGTAGCCGTGTGTGTGTAGCCGTGTGTGTGTGTAACTGTGAGTGTGTAGCCGTGTGTGTGTGTAACTGTGAGTGTGTAGCCGTGTGTGTGTGTGAGTGTGTAGCTGTGTGTGTGGCCGTTAGTGTGTGTGTAGCTGTGTGTGTGTGTGTGTGTAACTGTGAGTGTGTGTGTGTAACTGTGAGTGTGTGTGTGGCGTGAGTGTGTAACCGTGTGTGTGTAGCTGTGTGTGTGTGTGTGTGTGTGTGTGTAACTGTGAGTGTGTGTGTGTGTAACTGTGAGTGTGTGTGTGGCCGTGAGTGTGTAGCCTTGTGTGTGTAACTGTGGTGTGTGTGTGTGTGTGTGTGTGTAACTGTGAGTGTGTGTGTGGCCGTGAGTGTGTAGCCGTGTGTGTGTAACTGTGAGTGTGTGTGTGTGGCCGTGAGCGTGTAGCCGTGTGTGTGTAACTGTGAGTGTGTAGCCGTGTGTGTGGGTCTGCCGTCTGAGGTCGATGTGAGCAATGCCTTTAGGAGGGTTAATTGTAGAAAAGCTGCTGGACCGGATGGAATTTCTAACAGGGTTTTGAAATCCTGCGCTGCTCAGTTAGCTCCTGTGTTCACTTATATCTTTAACACATCATTGGCTCAAGAGACAGTTCCTACTTGCCTCAAGCAGTCTGTTATTGTTCCAGTACCGAAAAGCAAAAGTCCATCGTGTCTGAATGACTACCGCCCAGTACCCCTGACGTCTACAGTGATGAAGTGTTTTGAGAAGCTTGTGAAAAACATTATCTGCTCATTCCTCCCTGCCTCCTTCGACCCCCTCCAATTTGCTTACAGAGCCAACAGGTCTACAGAGGATTCCATCTCAAACCTCATGCACACCACCTTAACTCACCTGGAGGGAGGGAATGGAAATTATGTGAGGATGCTGTTCATTGACTTTAGTTCAGCATTCAAACACGATAGTACCTCTCACCTTGGTCACAAAGATGAAGGCCTTAGGACTGAACACCACCCTGTGTCACTGGATATTTGACTTCCTCACCAACCGTTCACAAGTGGTTAGAGGGGGGGTCTGACATCTGACTCATTAACCATCAGCACTGGTGCTCCCCAAGGCTGTGTTTGAGTCCACTGCTATGCAACATCTACACACATGACTGCAAAGCCAACAGTAGTCATACCTCCATCATCAAGTTTGCAGATGACACAGTGATCTTGGGCCTGATTAGTAAACAACAATGAACAGCTCTACTTGGATCAGGTTGATGGTGGCACAGTGGTGTCAATCTAACAGCTTGACACTGAATATCACTAAAACCAAGGGAAATGGTAGTGGATTACAGAAGGCAGCAGCAGAACTACAGTTACACCCCACTAATGATCAGCAGGCAACCTGTAGAGAGAGTCACAAGTTTTAAATACCTTGGTGTCCACATTACTGAAGACTTAACATGGACTGTTAACACTCAATATGTTCTGAAGAAGTCCAGACAACGACTCTACTTCCTTCGTCAGCTAAGGAAATTCAAAGTTTCTACATCCATCATGAAGGCCTTCTACACTTCAGCGGTTGAGAGTGTTCTAACTGATAGCATCATCACCTGGTATGGGAACCCCACAGTTAGAGATTGTAGTACTCTGTAGAGAGTAGTGCCTCAGCTGAACGCACTATAAGAACTCAACCCCTGCTCTACAAGACATCTATTCCAGAAGAGTAACTCCTAAGAGCCCAAAAGATTCTTGAAGGACTCTTCTCATCCTAACAATGGATTATTCCTACCTGAAAATCAAGAAGATATTTCTGTGTAGTCACAAAGCCAGAACTGAGAGACTCAGGAGAAGTTTTATCCCAGGCCATTGAACTCTGAACTCACACTATAACTGACTTTGCACACATTCACCTCAGCACCTCCCAAACATTTCCCAACTCTGAACTCACACTATACTGACTTTGCACTCATTCACTCCTCAGCACTCATGACCCCACCCACACACACACACCTACATGACTTTTAGCACTTTTACATCCCTCTCCCTATGCTACAGACCTTTTATTTATTTTCTTATTTCATCACACGTCAAAACACACACACACACACACACATATCTGACAGACTTTCTCCAACTTTTGCACATCTCCATAGAACTTTTATTTATTATTTTTTGATTTCTCCTCCATCTATCTACCCATGTCCTTGATTGCCTAGCCTTTCTGCCCCCACCCCCATCCCCAACACACACAAAAAAAAAACACACTTACCATCATCACTGTCATCACCTCACATACATACATAACACTGCTTGCTACAGTAAGTAAGCCCTCTACATACTTGCTGCACACTGCCCCCACACACACACAGCACATTGTCTTCAGGCTTTTTCTCCAACACACATCCTCAACATACTTACAGCACACTGACCCCCAATACACAGCACATTGTCTCATGAGGGAAGCTTCTCCCAACACACATATTGCACACTGCCCTCTCCCCATTATACACAGCACACTATCCCATCTCCCTGTCATCCCCCAACACCCCCATAAATGCACAAATAGGTTGACATCAGACATAATTTCACTGCATTTTTACTTCCAGTAACTATGCATGGACAATAAACTCCTTTGTATCTTGTATCCTTTGTGTGTGGAGTGTGTAGTCATGGAGTGTGTAGCCGAGTGTGTGTGTGTGGAGTGTGTGTGGAGTGTGTAGCCGCAGGTGTGTGGAGTGTGAGTGTGTAACGGAGTGTGTGTGAATGTAGCCGTGAGTGTGTGGAGTGTGTAGCCGCAGGTGTGTGTGAGTGTGAGTGTGTGTGTGGATGGATGGACCCAGGAATGGAATGGAATGGAATGGAATGGAATGGAATGGAATCAGGAAGGAAGGATCCAGTGGTGATAAGTGATATGAACCGGCGGCGGCTGGCGGCGATGATGCTGATAAAGCAAGATTGGCAGCGGCATTGCTGGATGTTGATTTCGGCGGATGCGCGCAGCAAGGATCCGATTGCCGCTGAAAATCCGCTGGCGGCGGATTGGCAGCGCATATCCGATAAGTGATTGGCGCAGAACCTGATGGCGGCGTGATCCGCTGATTGACGGCGATTAAGAACGCGATGCGGATGAAAACCCGATGGCGGATTTCGCGTTTGTCCGATGGCGATTGATTTCGCTGACGCGCAATGCTATGGCGCGATAAGCATGGCATCCGATTTTGCAGCGATTTGTGGAACGCGGATGGGTGGTGGATGGCAGAAAACGTGGCAGGATCAAAGGCAGTGAGCAGGCAGGAAACGCGGATGCGGCAGAACGTATGATGGCAGCAGGATGGAGGGTGGCAGGCAGGATGGCAGGCAGGTGGCAGGATGGGTGGTGGCAGTGGTGGATGGCAGTGGAAGGGCAGGAATGGAATGGACGGAGGGGCCGGTGGAACACGGATTCAGATGAACGATGGATGGATGGATCTGAACATGAAACAGACATATGCAGTGTGTTCCGTTTGGTTCTAAAGGAGGACAGCATATCTAGAGCACAGAACAGACATATGCAGTGTGTTCCGTTTGGTTCTAAAGGAGGACAACATATCTAGAGCACAAGAACAGACATATAGTGTTCCGTTTGGTTCTAGGAGGACAGTATCTAGACAAGACAGACATATAAAATATGGGTGCAGAAATTACAGATAAATAAATAAACAAACCCATAAACAATGTAAAATAGATGAAGTGTAATTTGTATAGATCTATGAAAAAGACATATTTTTTTAGTGGCAGTTTCATGTCTGGATTACTGTCGTAGTCCTGGTCAGTGTTGTAATGTAACGGATTACAAATACTTCGTTACTGTACTTAAGTAGAAATTTCACGTATCTGTACTTTATTTCGCTATTTAAATTTATGTCAACTTTCACTTTTACTCCACTACATTTTCCTAGATAAAATGTATACTTTTACCCGTTAAATTTCCACTAAGCATCTTCGTTTACTTGTTACTAAAACATAAATTAGAAGAAATGATGCGACTGCAATAAGGGAGATTTCAAGAAACACTGCTCCTAGATTGCATTACACCGCCTGCCGCCTGCGCGCTCTATTTCAGCACTTGTTTGGTGCTAAAGGAGGGAGGGCGCACAACTGAAACTGCCATGGAAGCCGAGGCACCTACTGGAGTACCTCCCGTTATCATAGGCGACCACCCGGCGATAGTGGTGAACTCGGTGAACAGGGTAGTGGTGAAGATAACGTCATACACCCGTGGCCGTATTTGCAAAAAATGTGAAGCCCCTGTGAAAGGCTATTTAGCATCGCAGGACCCAATCTACTTCCTCTGCATTAAGATAACATATGGAATGTTAAAAAGGAAGTCTTGTGGGGCCAACTATGATGCTGATAATGGAACTCTCTTGAAAGGGTCCATAATGCATTACGGTATGACTGGCATGTCCTCCTTACCCAGAATGCTTTGCTATGACTGGCCTGTCCTCCTTACCCATGAAGCATTACTATGACTGGTCTTTCCTCCTTACCCATAATGCATTGTAATGACTGGCCTGTCCTCCGTATTTGATCCTTATGACGCTGTCATAAAGCAGAGGAGCTGGATGCCCATTGTTTTAGGCTGCTGGCCATCTCCATTTGTCTTTTTAAATACAGTCCTTCTGTATCTTTAAGTTAATACATTGTAAAAACGGCAACAAATTACATTTCTCCCTTGATTAAGCACATGGCTTAGCAGTGCAGTAAAGCATGGGGACATTTTGATGACGGTCATAAAGGCCCTCTCTTAGAGTTACTCAATGATTCACGACCCCCCTCCCCCCACGCGCACACACACACACACACACACACACTATACACACACACTGCTCACAACGAGCAGGACCTGGTGCAGGGAGGGTGGCTAGCGATGTTAGGGTGTGAGCCAGTTCCTTTAAACACTCCCACGGGGGTGTTTTAGCGCGGGCAGGGAGGGGCGGGCTGGGGAGGGTTCACTGGCGATGTTAGGGCAGACCTATAAACCAGCGACTGGAAAACAGTCCCACGGGGCTGCTGTGTTGTACCTGGGCAATAAAAGTCTTTCGCCAGGACACCTCCTCATTTAGCAAACTCTCTAGATTCATCCAGAGCGATTTATAGTACAGTGCAGATGCACTTTGATAGAGAGAAAAGGGCCACTTAGAGAGAGAGAGTTGAGCCTGTTGGTGATGGAAGCAGAAATAAAATGCTTCTGACATAAACAAAAGTCATTTAACCTTTTTGTCTCTTGCTGCTATTAAGTCGTAATATTTTATGTGGATAATATGCCTACAGAGACCTTACAGATGGCTTGTTCAAACTCAGTTTGTCAAATTGCTCCCTTAAACTCACTTTAATCAAACCCAACCCCGATCCTAATCTTAACAATTAATTAAAGTTAAAAGAGTTTCAAAAGAGAGTTTGGTCATGATCTGACCATCTGCAGATAGTCTACTGGGGACAATCCAATTAAAGTGTTCCTGATTAACCTCTTCATTAGATAATAACAAATGTTTTGTTGGTACATTTCTGGTTTTATGAAAAGCTTTTCTCACAATGTATCATTCCATTCTCATTAATACATTGTCCTGGGTAAATAGCTACTTACCCAAGAGGTCCATTCTAGAACACATATCCAGGAATTCCATATAGAATACGCTTAATTTGTAAATGGTTCCAGAAGCCCACTCACATGACAAATCCTCCATCTGCTCTCTCTGTTGTGTCTGTTTGTCTGTCATCAAATGTCTACATTATCTCCTGCTGTTAGCCGTAATGCTGGTGAATTCACCCAAAGCAGTAATGGACTAGAGTGGCCCCTATTTAGCAGCAGTTAAAATACTGACCATCTGAGCCCACACTCTAATTAACAGCAACAGCATTGCCACGTTGCTTAATATTTCAGAGTGCCTGTGTGTCTGTGTGTGTGTTAGTATTGCAGTGTATGAAAGGGTCGACCTTTGAAGTTATGAAATGAGCAAGCAACAGTGTCACTGAGTTTACCAGCGGGAGCTTGTTTTGAAAAGACAAACTATGAATATCCTGAGCAACAGGAGAATAGAGTGTTTGACCCGCAGAGAGACACAGCCATTATCACTGACAAGAAGAATCAACAGGGACCTTATCGAAATCATTTGAATCATCTGAGCAAGGAATGAGTCCTCGCGGACGCCACTAATTTCAAACCAGACAGCCGCAGGTCGCCGGCCGCCTGACAACCAACCAATCCCCTCGGAATCCCCTCCAAAGCGGAATATTAATCTGTCTCCTCTGATTGTGCCCGAGGACACATTCATCAGCACAGAGCGAGTCTGTCAGCGGCCAGGACGGCGCGGTGCTGAGGACCCAGGCACTTCCCGAGCCACTCAATGACAAACCGTCTGTGTCATCGGAACCGGAATGGGAATAGCTCGGAACTGTCTACTGAGCTTTCAGCGACCATGGCGGCAGTATCCTTGACAGATCTACAAATAGTGATTGTAAGAATAACCGTTCTAATGATAAAAGCACAAAAACGTCTCTGTTGTCCCAGTGTGTTCATTGCGGGTGCTAGACTCTGTCTGGGTGGGTTTTTGCGGAGATGGCACATCAGGCTTGTTAGTGTTGACTAACCTCTGCCTACCCCAGCGATAAGAAGACACCCGCTGCACTTTTAAAGAGAACTCTGCATTAATGACCCTGGCAAAGTGTCGAGTCGCAAGATAATCATGTGTGTTCTGAGACAGGCAAGGGATTCTGGGAGGAAAGAGACGCATCCCTCTCTGTTTCTTCCTCTCTTTCTCTGTCTCTCTCTTTCTTCCTATCTCTCTCCCTCTCTTTCGCTCTATCTCTCTCTCCCTCTCCTCTGTCTATTCTCTCTCTCCCTCTCTTTCTCTCTCTCTCTCCCTCTCCTCTGCCTATTCTCTCTCTCTCCCTCTCTTTCTCTCTATCTCTCTCTCCCTCTCTTTCTCTCTCTCCCTCTCCTCCCCAATTAGAGACACATCTTTGATATCTTTAGTCAGGGCCTGGCTGACAGACTGTGAGAGTGTGGCGTCTTGGATCTGTGACTATGTTCTCAGTTAACACCCCCAGCCCCCACCCACCCAGAGACTGTCCTGCCCCGAACCAGCCCCCCCACCCCCCACTGCTCTCGTTCTGCTCTGCCCTCTGGTTACCCTCCCGTGCTGTGCCGCCCCGAGGGGAGTGCCAGCCTAGCCAGCCTTCTGCCCGCCCCTGCAGAAGAGCAAGCTCAGGCACGGCTCGGGCACAGCACGGGCACAGCACGGGCATGACACGGCATGGCAAGGAGGGGAGAGGAGATGAGACGAGCAGAGTGTCCTGATTGAATCATTTCCTCTGAATAATCTGTGCCACAGGCATAGCCGAGATTGTCACCCCCCAAACTGCCCCCCAGCCGCCCCCCCCACCAGCCGTCGGCGTCGGCAAATCAAGATGTCCGCCTGGGCCCTGGGCCTCCATGCCTCAAATTAATGCTGCTCTTAAGGACTAATTAATCTTGTCCTCCAGCCGGCAAAGAACTGCGACTGGATAAAGATTTCCCTTCCAGTGTCCATCACCCCAAATGCCCCCATCCTTACTTAAAATGGACGCTGTACAGCCACCACTGGCTCTGGGTGGACTTTTCTGCATTTTAATGCCTAATGCTCTGGTGTTGGAAGTCAGAAGAGGAGGTTTGTGTGTGTGTGTGTGTAATGAGGATAATGAGGACAGAGGAGGTGTGTGTTTGTGTGTGTGTACTGAGAACAGAGGAGGAAGATATGTATGTTAGTGTGTGTGTGTGTGTGTGTGTGTGTGTGTGTGTGTACTGAGAACAAGGGGGAAGAGATGTGTGTACGTGTGTGTGTACTGAGAGGAGAAGGAGGTGTGTGTGTGTGTGCGTGTGTGTATGTGTGTGTGTTTGTGTAAGCGTATGTGTACTGAGAACAGAGGAGGAAGAGATGTGTGTGTGTGTGTGTGTTTGTGTGTGTGTGTGTGTACTGTACTGAGGAGGAGGCCTGTAAGTGTGTGTGTGTGTGTGTGTGTGTGTACTGTGATGCCCCGGCTTTGCCGTGCCGTGAAGCGTTACACCTCTTCCTCCCTCTGCCTGCATGGTGCTCTTGAGCACTAGGCATGTTGCTGTACATGTCATATTGCATTTTGACCTGCAGGAGGAGCTAGAGAGTCCGGTGGCTAATGAGGGGCGTGGCTCCGTGTTAATGGCCATTGGAATAAAGCCAGTGTCCTGAGGTCTCACTTGGGCTCTCGGTTCTGCTCTGGCCTGACGCTGTGGAGGGCTGGCTGCAGCGATTCCCGATTGCCTTTTCTTTATGCACTACACATACACTTTGCTGACGTGCATGACACTTTATTTTATCTTTTGTTGCTTCTCACTTACTGACTTTTGTAAATATATTTGTAAATAAATTAAGATTATTATTTAAACGTGGCCCGACGGTGTCAGTCTCCCTATGTCCTTACCCTTTGAGCCAAGGTGTTTGTGACAGTACTGAGAACAGAGGAGGAAGAGATGTGTGTTTGTGTGTGTGTGTACTGAGAGGAGCAGGAGGCGTACTGTATGTGTGTGTATGTGTGTGTATGTGTGTGTGTGTGGACTGAGAAGAAAAAACATCAGTGTGCTATTACTGCGTGACATAGAGTCTGATGATGTCACTTCCTTGCTTTCCCTTTGCTGTTTAGTCCTTGTCTGCTTCTGGACATGCCTAATGCCAATTGTTAATGTTGTTATAGAGATACAGACATTTGAAAGGTTACAGAAATTCTATTCAATCCAGAAATCACATAAACATTAACCTTGGGATCAGCAGTGATGTGAAATTGCATATTAAATCTATGATCATATAGATGTGGGCTGGGGAGATCTGTTTTTGAGTTCTTGATTACATTTTAAATCTAATAATTCTACTTACTAGCCAAAAATATGAACACATACTGAAAAAAAAAGAGAAACACATACTGGTTAATACACACACACACACACACACACACACACACACACACACACACCTCTGAGAAGTCTTCTAATACATGTAGGTAGTGCTGTTCATTAATCAAAGGATAGGAATAGAAGGCTGATGTATGGTTTCTCTTGGAGCACATATTTCAACAAGCCATCCCAGAATCCTCTGCTCTGCCCTCCTCTCTTTGTGCTCCTCCATCTGGAGAACTCTATTCCAGAACTACAAAACTGTATCACTGGGTACCATCAAGAAGTGGGCCCTCTGTGACCATCTGTGTGTGTGTGTGTGTGTGTGTGTGTGTGTGTGTGTCTGTACCTCTGACTCTGTGTCACGTGGTAATAGCACACTGCGTTTTCTCTTCTCAGTCCACACACACATGCTCACACACACACATACAGTACGCCTAAAATAATAATCTTAATTTATTTACAAATATATTTACAAAAGTCAGTAAGTGAGAAGCAACAAAAGATAAAACTAGATGTACCGCATAGCGGTACAAAATATGACCGCCGCTCAGTCCTGTACATCCGTTCCGCGAAAATAAATCACACTTCAATTTGTCTCCATATTTTACTCCATCCCCCACTCTTGAAACTTTTGTGTATGCTTATTTGGCATGCCTGAGTGTGTGTGTGCGGCTGCACAGAAAGTACCCTACTGGTGCTGAAAAGGTGAATAGATTGTAGAATAGCCAAAGAAGATGTAGAATTGTTATAAAACCTTTAAAATCTCTAAACAATCACAAGTAGGGCAGTTCATCACAGTTCATCCATTGCAACTGGATTGATGAAAGGTCACTTACACCTGTAGGCTACATTGTATTTGGGGAAAAGCAAAAGGTATCAGCATAATGTTATTTATTTATTTATTTATTTTTTATGTATTTTTAAACAAAAACATCTCTGTCAGTTCCATGCCGTTTTCAACAGCTATCCAAAACAAAGGTCATTTTGGATGGATGGATTTTTGTGAATGTTTCTTCTTCTACATAAGATTTTAGTCATCTTTAGTTCATGTAATACTTTATTGTCAATGCACAAATTAAGTAACAGTAGTCTGAAAGCGTTATTGTTAATGCACAAATTAAGTAACAGTAGCCTAGTCTGAAACGAAATGCTGTTTTACATCTAACCAGTGGTGCAAATAACTGACATGTCCAAATGGGCCTTGATGAAATCGTCGCTAGACTGTTCATACACATTTTAGCGGGCCAAAGTTGAAGAGCTTTGTCCGTTATTGTTAGTGCAAATATAGGCTGATTCATGTTCCCTTGCATTGTTTAACTGAGGTCCATGGCTAGTCTGGCTTTCATCAGACCAAGCTCAATCTTTTAAGAAATCAAAAAATAAATAGCGGGCAGATCAGGCTGGGTTCACCCAGCCTAGTCCATAGGCACCGATATTGTTTAATTTTCGATTGAGATATACACGCTCTGGCTATTCTAAATGCAAAATGCATCAGGGAGTTATGACAAAAGCGGTAACTAACAAACTAGATCCTAATAGAAAGCTGTTAGCTTCCCTAAGCTACAGGTAGGATTATAAGGTAGGCCTATTTACAACATAAATTGTCAATAGGCTATGCTGGCGACACAAATAAAATCTCCTTTGGAAACCAATGGCTTACGCCTTACAGTATCAAGCGGACTTAAACTGTCATATCGTGGCGAAAAGTTGTAATAACATTCACGCAGCTCCATGAGTCAAGGAAAGCGCGAATGAAGTAGCCACTTCTAAATGGGACCCACTACACAGTAGCTTAAGGTGTTTTGCTAAAGCAGCCATAATGAAATGAAGGTGTCATTGTTTGGGTACTTCACACACACGTGCTTTTTAATTTCACAGACTACAACTACCAAGCTGTAATCAAAGCACATCGATTCCCCTCTCACACCCTGCGCACTTAAAACAAAATAAACAGGCGTCTCAGTCTCACACATGTATAGGCAAAACTGTGTCAGACCGGTTAACGTTGGTAAATCTTCCATTGCACAGAATGATTTTTGTAGCCGCGTGCAATAAATGACAGTCGAAAAGATACAAACAGTGCTGCTATACATTTGCTTGGTATAACCGCATTTATAGTTTTCTACAAATGCAATAAATCAAATGCCTCCATCACTCAACCAACGCTAATGGTAACATTACCTAGGTCCTTATTGATATTACAAGATTAACGTGCCTGCAGTAAAACCAAGCATATGCGATAAACATCCTCAGATTTTTTTCGGCTTCAAGAAGAAATGGGAATTACACTTCATGTGAACATCGTCCTATCCTTATTAGATGTTCGCTGCGGTAAATTACAGTCCTTGTATGAAGCGTCCATTGTTTTTTCCAACCCACTTTTAACTTCCAACAAAATTACGTCTCACTGCAGCGATCGCCATCTAGTGGACAAGCGACTACTTCTCGCCAATACTGAAAATGCAGCCATGATGATGATGATGAATATTTATTTTGGCTTTCTTTTAATCCTACTGATTTTCATTTTTTACCGGGGGGGGGGGGGGGGGGGGGGGCAAATCACAAATGAGTGATTATGAGCCAGGTTGATGTGGGCCCTTGAGACCAACATACCATAAAAGATTCACAGAGAACTGTGTCTGCCCTACCCTCCTTTCGGGGGGTCCAGTCCAGCGGGGGGGCTGCAGATGAAAACGAAAAAATGCGGTTCCATGCTATCCATGTGGGGGTACATGCCCACCAAGTTTTGTGTACCCCGGTCTTTCAGTGTCCCGGGAATCCTTGTTGGTGTACGTCACTAAATGTACACATAAATTATTTTATTGTAAGGCCCCCCATGAACGAAAGTACACAAAACTTGGCATGCATTCAGAGGGTGTCATAATGATCCTACACTTTTAATTTCGTGCAGTTTTGACCTTGTCAGCCAGAGATATTGAGATGAAAACACCTAATTTTTTGCTTTTTAATTTTTAACTAGGTGGCGCTATACATGAAATAAGTGGTAATGGGATGGGTTGACATGCCCCTTAAGACCAACATACAAAAAAAAGGTGGACCTCCTAGGCCCTACGGTTCTCGAGATATTCACAGAAAACTGTCTCCGGCCACCTACAGGCCAGTTGGTGTATAGTAACACAAATTAATTTATTGTGTGGCCCCCATGAACGGAATTCCACAAAACTTGGCGTGCATACAGAGGGTGTCATAATGATCCTACACTTCCAATTTCGTGCAGTTTTGACTATGTTAGGTCACAGATACCTTCAATTACAACACCTCATTTTACTTTTTTTTGTGTTTAACTAGGTGGCGCTATACATGAAATGAGTGGTTATGGAATGGGTTGACATGGCCCCTTGAGATCAACATACAAAAAAATGGTCCTCCTAAACCCTACGGTTTTCGAGATATTCACAGAAAACTGTGTCTGCCCTACCCTCCTTTTCGGAGGTCCAGTCCAGCGGGGGGCTACAGATCAAAACGAAAAATGATGGTTCCATGCTATCCATGTGGGGTTACATGCCCACCAAGTTTCGTGTACCCGGTCTTTCAGTGTCCCAGGAATCATTGGCGGAAATTTGGGCATCAAAAAAAAAAAAAAAAAAAAAAAAAAAAAAAATCTGACTAAACCTATATGACCGCCCGGCCATTTCTTGGCGGTCATAATAACATGCTATTTACAATGAGAAAACCACATACTACCTTGACACTAAAAGCGTCACGTTCATCACGTTTGCTGCTGTTAATTGCCCCCTGCCCCAACATACGCTCTTTCTGTCTTGCTGCTTTCATTGGGTTTCCTTTCTGTTCAGGTTCATTGTCAGGCTTCCCTTTCTAAGTATCTGTATAGTGTTGTCAATGCCTTTCAGCTATAGAGTGTGATGGAGCAGACAACGTTTTGCTACATATGAATGCTACTGTATGTAAGCTATGATGTGCTGTGTTTAAGATGTGATTGGTGGTTAGTTGCGGGCGAGTGTAACAGTCCTTGACACCAACCGGTACAGACACACACACACATATGCATGCACTCATAAACATTAAACTTGGGATCAGCAGTGATGTGAAATTGCATATTAAAGCTATGATCATATATATAAATAGCAAAGAAGAGTCCATATATTAAATAGCAAAGAAGAGTCCATATTAAGTTCCACAAGTGTAAAAGAAACAACAGGCGTGCCCCCCCCCCCCCACACACACACATGCACACACACACATACTGGTTAATACACACACACACACACACACACACAAACATACACCTCTGAGAAGTCTTCTAATACATGTAGGTAGTGCTGTTCATTAATCAAAGGATAGGAATAGAAGGCTGATGTATGGTTTCTCTTGGAGCACATATTTCAACAAGCCATCCCAGAATCCTCTGCTCTGCCCCCCTCTCTTTGTGCTCCTCCATCTGGAGAACTCTATTCCAGAACTACAAAACTGTATCACTGGGTACCATCAAGAAGTGGGCTCTCTGTGACCATCTGTGTGTGTGTGTGTGTGTGTGTCTGTACCTCTGACTCTGTGTCACGTGGTAATAGCACACTGCGTTTTCTCTTCTCAGTCCACACACACATGCTCACACACACACATACAGTACGCCTCCTGCTCCTGTACCAGTTGGTGTTAAGGACTGTTACACTCGCCCGCAACTAACCACCAATCACATCTTAAACACAGCAGCACATCATAGCTTACATACAGTAGCATTCATATGTAGCAAAACGTTGTCTGCTCCATCACACTCTATAGCTGAAAGGCATTGACAACACTATACAGATACTTAGAAAGGGAAGCCTGACAATGAACCTGAACAGAAAAGAAACCCAATGAAAGCAGCACGACAGAAAGAGCGTATGTTGGGTGAGTGGGCAATTAAAAGCAGCAAACATGATGTTACGGCTTTTGTATGTTTAGTGTCAAGGTTGTATGTGGTTTTCTCATTGTAAATAGCATGTTATTATGCTTGTAATGGCTGGGGTAAAGAGGACAATCAAGTATGCATACGGGAAGAACCGCTCGACTGCCGACGCCATCTCTTACGTGATCCATCCAGCACTTACTCACCTGGACAAGAAGGACTCTTATGTCAGACTACTTTTCCGGGACTTCAGCTCTGCGTTTAATACTATCATCCAAACGCTGGTGAACAAACTGTCATTACTTTGACTAACCACAACACACTCTGCAACTGGATCTTGGACTTTCTAACAAACAGACCCCAATCTGTCAGGATCCACAACAAGTCTTCCACCATCATCCTCAACAGCGGCGCCCCCCAGAGATCTGTCCTAAACCCCCAGAGATGTCTCCTTAACTCCTCAGTGATGTGTCCTTAACTCCTCAGGGATGTGTCCTTAACACCTCAGAGATGTGTCCTTAACTCCTCAGAGATGTGTCCTTAACTCCTCAGAGATGTGTCCTTAACTCCTCAGAGATGTGTCCTTAACACCTCAGAGATGTGTCCTGAGCTCCCTACTGTATACTGCTGACCTACGACTGCTCATCTCAATACCCAAACAACCATGTGCTGAAATTTGCAGACGACACAGTGGTTGTAGGTCACTCAAAACGATGAGTCAGCATACAGACAGGAAGTGGCTACACTGGACACCTGGTGCAACAATAACAACCTCAAGCTGAATGCCAAGAAAACTAAGGAGATGGTTGTTGACTTCAGGCCCAGCTGCATTGACAGTGCAGAGGTTGAATTTGTCTCCTTCTTCAAATACCTGGGGCTGAAATGGAGATACAACACAACATACCTCATTAAGAAAGCCCACCAGTGCCTCTATTCCTTAAGGAAGCCCACCAGCGCCTCTATTTCTTAAGGAAGCCCACTAGCGCCTCTATTTCTTAAGGAAGTTGGAGCAGGCTGGTCGGTGTCTTGTCATACTCACCCTTTTTTACAGGTTCTGAGTGGAGAGCATCCTCTCCTCCTGCATTACGGTGTGGTATGGCAGCTGCTCTGCTGCAGACAGGAAGGCCCTACAGCGGGTGGTTAAGCTGGCTCAGCGGACCATTAGCTGCAGCCTACCCACCATTGAGGACATATACACCAGCAGGTGCAAAAACAGAGCCTTGCTCATCATGAAGGATGACACTCATCCTGACCTGACTGTTTTCCCCCCTCTCATCAGGCAAGAGGCTACACAGCCTCGAGGCAAAGACAACCAGACTGAGGATCAGCTTCTCCCCATCTGCTGTTAGACTGTTAAATTCATCACCTCATCACCTCTGCTCTGATCTGACCATAGACTGCTCCCGACACACTGCCCTTTAGTCATGAATTACTCATTGACTTGAGCACCCTGAACACTGATGTCATTCACTGCGTATAATGCATAAATATTTTTTTAGATAGAATGATACATTTATTTTACCATAACACACTACCAGTCAAAAGTTTGGGGTCACTTAGAAATTTCCATTTCACTCAATATAAACAGAATACCAGCTGAGATCAGTTGCATTGTTTTTGTTTTAATCAGGGCAGCAGTTTTCAGATTACATGATGTGATTACAATTGCAAAAGGGTTCTCCAATGTTTTGTTTTCTTAGTTAGCCTTTAGTAAAATGAGATTAGTAAACAGAATGTGCCTTTGGAACATTGGATGAATGGTTGCTGATAATGGGCAATGCCATTTTTTTCTACAACAGTCGACAACCCTTTTGCAATTATGTAAGCAGGGGGGGGGGCTTTGCTTTGTTTAATACGCTGGACCTGAGTACTAAATTTCCCTTCAACATGAAAATGTAGGAATGACAGTAAAGCATCTTGAATCTTGAATGAAGTTTGGGAAAAACTGCTCAATTAAATGTGTATGTGTGTGCGTGCGTGTGCGTGCGCGTGTGTGTGTGTGTGTGTGTTGTACAGGTGTGTGTCTGTGTTGTCCTTCCAGATTAAGTGACATTTCATTCAGTGCTCCACAGTGTATTTCCAATATCTCCCCTTCATCTGGCTAATATTATTAGACTTGAATCCTTGCACTAGCCTATCCCACACACACACACACACACACACACACACACACACACACACACACACACACTACCCTGTCCCACACCTGCACCATGTGCCAAGTCAATTATCCGGCCTCACATCTCTGTGGTAAAGAGCAAAGCAGAGGATCCTCTTGGTGCTGTTTGTACGCTTCAACAGGGGCTGAGTGAGATGACACAGACAGAGCCTAGCGGAATGGGAGAGCCACACACACACACACACACACACACACACACACACTTCACAGGGCCTTAAAAAACATCTGTATGGAGGAGAGAGGGAGATGGAGCCAAATCCCTTCCATTTCAAGCTAACCCCACACACACACACACACTACTTTACATGTACTCTCTCTCAGACACACACACACTACTATACTCTTTTACACACACACACACACACACACACACACACACACACGCACACACACACTATACTCTCCTACACACACACACACACACACACACACTACTAGGGGTGGGCGATATATATCGTCTGCGATAATATCGTGATTGTTGTTTTAACGATGTGCAAATTGACATTATAAAGTATTTAAATTACTAATGGGGAAAAAAAAACACTTGAAATCACGCACTGAAGACTCATACATTCCCAGGAGGTAGGCTATCTTGGAGAAGTGCAGCAGAGCAAGTGTCACGTGATCACTAGTGGGTCTAGCGTTGTCCCACGCCGCACGCCCTAATGTTTATTTTGTGCAGCGAGAGTAGCCTACTTGGGATTTTATGCAGCTACTTCTGTTTAAGTAGCATTGATGAGACAGTCCGCGTTTTTCCTACACGGTATTATATGGAGAGAAAAACATTAGCCTTTGAGTATTTTAATAGTCAGTTGTAAACAAATAACTATTCTCATGTAACTCTTTTGTAAATGGACTGAAGTTAAGCTCTAAATATCTCGTTTACCGATTATGCTAAGCGTTAGCATCTCTATGGGATTTCTCATATACATTAGCCATAAGCTAACACATTAGTTTCCATTCTGTAACTTGGAATGCTAGCCTAGGCCTACGTGATCGCTCTAAAACAAAACATAGAAGGAAATAACTGAGATGTAGGCTACTCTGTTGGTTTGCTCTTAGTTTTACAGTGAATCCTATGTAAAGGTTTGAAAGGAACTTCAGCTTCAGACTTTCTCTTGGGAAACTGTTAGGCCTATTCATCTTCTCTAATGTAGCTGGCTAGACCATATCATTGCCACACACACAAGTGGGGGCAGAATTGGAAATGTGTCATAAAGTGACAATGCATTGGTTGATTTGGTTAAGTCACAGGTTAGGTTATTGGTTATTATTATGACCGCCGCTAGCCCCGTCATCTACTTCCTGAATTTTTGGTCAACGATACCCGGGACACCGAACCACCGGGGCACATGAAATTTGGTGGGTATGTAGCCCCACTAGACTTTTACGGAAAAAATTTGTTTCATCCCCGGGGGCCACTCCCCCCCCGTGCTGGGCCCCCGAACCATAAAAAAGCAGTTTTTCCTAAATAACTACCTGAACCGTGGCACTGAGGATGAAGAATCTTTTTTATGGTATGTTGGTCTCAAGGGCCCACATCAATCTGGCCCATAATCACTCATTTGTGATTTGCACCCCCACCCACATACTATCGGTATTAGAACGGCCGATACATAATTACAAATTCAGTAGGATTAAGAGAAAGCCAAAATAAATATTCATCATCATCATCATGGCTGCATTTCCAGTATTGGCGATAAGTAGTCGTTTGTCCACTAGATAGTGCATCGTTGCAGTGAGACGTAATTTTGTTGGAAGTTAAAAGTGGGTTGGAAAAACAATGGACGCTTCCTATAAGGACTGTAGTTTACCGCAGAGAACGTCTAATAAGGATAGGATGATGTTCACATGAAATGTAATTCCCATTTCTTCTTGAAGCGAAATAAATCTGAGGATGTTTATCGGACATGCTTGGTTTTACTGCAGGAATACGTTAATCTTATAATATCAATAAGGACCTAGGTAATGTTACCGTTAGCGTTGGTTGAGTGATGGAGGCCAATTTGATTGATTGCATTTGTAGAAAACTATAAATGCGGTTATACCAAGCAAATTGATAGCAGCACTGTAATTGTATCTTTCGACTGTCATTTGTTGCACGTGCTACAAAAATCATTTTGTGCAATGGAAGATTTACCAACGTTACACCGGTCTGATACAGTTTTGCCTATACATGTGTGAGACTGAGACGCCTGTTTATTTTGTTTTAAGTGCGTGCAGGGTGTGAGAGGGGTATCGATGTGCTTTGATTCCAGCTTGGTAGTTGTAGTCTGTGAAATTAAAAAGCACGTGTGTGTGAAGTACCCAAACAATGACACCTTCATTTCATTATGGCTGCTTTAGCAACACACCTTAAGCTACTGTGTAGTGGGTCCCATATAGAAGTTGCTACTTCATTCGCATTTTCCTTGACTCATGGAGCTGCGTGAATTTTATTACAACTTTTCACCACGATATGGCAGTTTAAGTCCGCTTGAGGCGTAAGGCGTAAGCCATTGGTTTCCAAAGGAGATTTTATTTGTGTCGCCAGCCAGGGCCGGCCCGAGGCATAAGCGAACTAAGCGGCTGCTTAGAGAGAAAGAAGAGCCAGGGGGCCCCCAATCGAGTTTCTTTCTCTTTTTTTACATAATAAATAACATAAACAAGTGACATCAATGAATGAATAAACGAAACAATTAATAATTCAAAACAAGAAAATTCTGATTTCATGATCAATATGCCTGCCTACCTCTACTGTGTCTGCCAGCCTTTGAGTCACGCGCATAAACTAGACACCTCGGGTGCATAGACAATTCGTGCAGACACTGCATCAAGTTCAAAAATCGGAAGAGATGGTAATGTTAAGAAAAGTCACAAAAAAGGACGTATCCCTCTGGTGCCGAAAACAGAAAGAAGAAAATGACAGAGGAGGAGAAAAACAAGCAAGAAACAGGTATGTTTGCATGATTATTTACAGTATGTTTTGTGCTTGAGGTAGCTAGCTAACTGTCATGATCTAATATAAGGATATTGGGATTGTTTTGGATGTTCAATCAAGCATGTACCCTAGCCATAGGTGGGCTTATGTTGTAAATTAAAGTTAGCTAGCTGACTGAAGTGGACATTAGCACTACAGTAGCTACATGAAAACGGAGCTGAAGGCAAATTTACCACAGAGGGATTGTTTCTGATTTCGCACCTGAAAGTGTTGATAGTTTATTACTGTTCTATAATATGTGACATAGTGGTAAGTCTGATTACCAACAGCAGGCTAAGCCCAGGCTCCCAGTCCCAACCCACTGACTAGCGCGACTCTGGGCATCGGTAGCGTTCCAGCTTCATAGGCAAAGATGGAACAGTAATGCGCGCTTTCTGCTCTAAGATCTTTGGTGAGAGATGGTAGTGTTTGAGAAAATATACCATGTTTGGTGGGGAGACTTCTGTGATGGAAATAAACTTACATTTGATTAAGATAGTGGCAAGTGATGTAGCGGTGCTACCTAATATTTAGGCTGCAGTAGATCACCATGTTAAAGCGTTACTTTTGATTATGCCTCATTTGCCAATAGAATATGAATTGTTACATGTGGAATTGCTTGTTGATGAGTGTAAGTAATGATAGCAAAATAAACTCATTCTGCTCGATCAAATATGCACTTATGCAATTTTTTTTTTTTTTCAGAGACACTGTTGAAGTACTTTGGAGCACATCTCTACCACTACTTAACTCTACCTCATCAAGTGTCTGCCTCCATGGCTGATGACACAGAAGGTGAGGTTTTCTTGATGGCAAATGGTTACATAGCCTGTTAATATGACATGACACATTTAACATAGTTTTTGTTTTATTTATTTATGTATTTATTTAATCATTGCAGGTTTGTCCACTGCAGAGCTGCAGAAACCTGAAAGCCAGGAACGAAGTAGGAATAAGTATCTATTCTTTGGGACATTTTATTTTTGTCATTATTATTAATGTTTGTCTATTTTGGTTTTATTTTGTAGTTGAAGATTGATCATTTAATGCACATTTGCGGATTTGTTCTGCAAATCTGTTGAAAAACAAGTCATTAAACGGATGTACTTGTTTACAACAAATACAAATGCTGTTGTATTTTGTTATTTGTCAATTCAACTTCAGTAAACCACCCTTAGTGCTTCACTTTGAATATGAATGTTTCAAATAAATCTGTGATTTTAGTACCCTCTAAGATTAAAAGGTGACAGGGTTGGTGTAAATAACAACTAATACATTGGTTTACCAAGCACATGGGGCCAGAAGTGTAGAGCGGAGCCCCCAAAACATTTTGGCATGTCAGCAAGGATGGATTACTGAATGAGCCTACCGAGTCCTTATGCATCTGTGTCCAGGGGGACAGTAGTTCATAATGAGTTACTGTATTAATACATAACCTCACTGTATTAATTTATAATATGACATTATAGTGTGAAGTTGTCAATTATCGCCAAGCACAGGTGACTCTGCGTTGTGGGAGGGGGCCCCCAAATCAAATTCTGCTTAGGGCCCCCAAAAGGCTCGGGCCGGCACTGTCGCCAGCATAGACTATTGACAATTTATGTTGTAAATAGGCCTACCTTATAAGCCTACCTGTAGCTTAGGGAAGCTAACAGCTTTCTATTAGGATCTAGTTTGTTAGTTACAGTTTTGTCATAACTCCCTGATGCATTTTTGCATTTAGAATAGCCAGAGCGTGGATATCTCAATCGGAAAATTAAACAATATCGGGTGCCTATGGACTAGGCTGGGTGAACCCAGCCTGATCTGCCCGCTATTTATTTTTAAAGATTGAGCTTGGTCTGGTGAAAGCCAGACTACCCATGGACCTCATTTACACAATGCAAGGGAACATGAATCAGCCTATATTTGCACGAACAATAACGGTCAACAGCTCTTCAACTTTGGCCCGTTAAAATGTGTATGAACAGTCTAGCGACGCATTTCATCAAGGCCCATTTGGACATGTCAGTTATTTGCACCACTGGTTAGATGTAAAACAGCATTTCGTTTCAGACTACTGTTACTTAATTTGTGCATTAACAATAACGTTTCAGACTACTGTTACTTAATTTGTGCATTGACAATAAAGTATTACATAAACTAAAGATGACTAAAATCTTATGTAGAAGAAGAAACAAAAAATCCATCCATCCAAAAATGACTTTTGTTTTTGATATCTGTTGAAAACGGCATGGAACTGAAAGAGATGTTTTTGTTTATAAATAAATAAATAAATAAATAAATAAATAAATAAATAACATTATGCTGATACCTTTTGCTTTTCCCTAATACAATGTAGCCTACAGGTGTAAATGACCTTTCATCAATCCAGTTGCAATGGATGAACTGTGATGAACTGCCCTACTTGTGATTGTTTAGAGATTTTAAAGGTTTTATAACAATGCTACATCTTCTTTGGCTATTCTACAATCTATTCACCTTTTCAGCACCAGTAGGCTACTTTCTGTGCAGCCGCACACACACACTCAGGCATGCCAAACAAGCATACACAAAAGTTTTAAGAGTGGGGGATGGAGTAAAAGATGGAGACAAATTGAAGTGTGATTTATTTTTGCGGAACGGATGTACAGGACTGAGCGACGGTCATATTTTGTACCGCTATGCGGTACATCTAGTTGTAATGATGCTATTCATAAATAATGAGCTGTAAAGTAACTCAGACTTTAACAAAAAATATTTTTTAAAGGATATCGACTAATTATCGTTATCGTCAAAATCACAAAAAATATCGAGATATTATTTTTTGTCCATATCGCCCACCCCTATACACTACTATACTCTTTTACACACACACTACTATACTCTTTTACACACACACTACTATTCCCTTGCTCACATACCCAACTATATGCTCTCACACACACTACTAAACTCTCTGACATCCCCAACTGCTCTCACACACACTACTATACTCTCTCACATACCCAATTATATGCTCTCTCACACACACCAGTATACTCTCTCACATACCCAACTATATGCTCTCACACACACACTAGTATACTCTCACACATACTCAACTATATGCTCTCACACACACACTACTATACTCTCTCACATACCCAACTGCTCTCACACAGACACACTACTATACTCTCTCACATACCCAGTTATATGCTCTCACACACAAACTATACTCTCTCACATACTCAACTATATGCTCTCACACACACACTACTATACTCTCTCACATACCCAACTGCTCTCACACACACACACTACTATACTCTCTCACATACCCAGTTAAATGCTCTAACACACAAACTATACTCTCTCACATACTCAACTCTATGCTCTCACACACACTAGTATACTAAACATTCACAACTATTTTCTCTTCCACACACTACTACATTCTCTCATGTACACACATGTAAACAGACTAGATTATAGTAATATTTGTGTGTGAGTACAGTGCAGAGTATATTATGATAGTGTGTATGTAAGATTATGATAGTGTGTGTGTGAGATTATGATAGTGTGTGTGTATGACCAAGTATGAATTATTTACTAAGCGACCCCTCATAAAATCCTACTAAAACGCATACACACACACACACACACACACACACCTACACACACAGTCATACACACACACACATGACCATACTGATAAGCATGCATGCATGAAAATGGACCCACACATATAGCCACACACACACACAGACACACACACACACGACCATACTGATGAGCATGCATGCATGAAAATGGACACACACATATAGCCACACACATATAGCCACACACACACACACACACACACACACAGCTGAGTCAGCCCAGGTCTCCAGCTGAGAGTCTGATGAGGAGAGCAGCTCCTGCACCCAGTGGAGTAGACGACCAGCAGCAGCAGTAGCAGCATCCATAGCTGTCATCATCGTCTGAATAAACAACTGCTGAGTGAGCAAAGGGAGGCCCCCTGCATGGATGGGAAACGACCTGTCTGCACCCACACGACACACACTCCGTCTTCAAACCCACCCCACACACAAACACAGACACACACACACACACTCCGTCTTCAACCTCCCCCCCCCCACACACACGCACACACTCTGTCTTCAAACCCCCAGTCAGTGTCTCACACTCTCCCTATTTCTCAAGTGATGAGTGGTTGCTGACTAGAGGTCCTGCGAGGGAAGAGGAGCAGAGATTAATTAGCACAGGGCATACGTGTGTGTGTGTGTGAATGTGTGTGTGTGTGTTATCAGCACCTCTCTGATCCACACGACTCTTTTACCAGAAACTTCCTTAAATAAACACACAATAAACACACACTTCAAAGGTGTGTCATTTACCGCTCTCTGATGTGCTCTGACAGTGTGTGTGCGTGTGTGTGTGTGTGTAAATTACACCTTTGGAATAGGGAAGGACGTGTTACTGATTCAGATGCTGCTTTGAGACGGTGAGGCGCTGAAACGAGAGTGTCCCTCCTTGGCTGTCATCTCGAGTCCCACTGACTCAGTGCAATGCTGTCAGAGCAGTTTTACAGGAGTGAGACTGTGTGTGTGTGTGTGTGTGTGTGTTAATGAGACACACACCTCTGCTCTGCTTCTCCCTGCCCCACAGCAGTCCCAGAGGAAACCACACACATACGCACACACACAAATCTACAAATGCACACACATATATACATACACACATTCAAATGAAAAAAAAAACAAAGAAAACAAAGCAAACAAATCAAAGCCTTGTAAATCTTCTGATGGCCTTTTTGCGGGCCAAATCCATATTTATGGCACAGAGCGTGTGTGTGTGTGTGTGTGTGGGGGGGGCCTTGGGCGGCGAGTGCAGAGCTGTAAATTGAAATCTGTCACGGCAGTGCAGGGCGACAGGATACTGAATAACTGGGGCCTGATGTTTTTTAAAAAGGTGGTACTGCAGCAGACTGTGCATAATCTAGCAAAAAAAAAGAGCAAAAAACACACACACACACACACACACACACATACACACACACACACACTCATACAGACAAACACACGAATGCATATGCACATACACACTTACATACATGCATGTGCACACACAGATGCACAAAAACGCATACACACACACACACACACACACAGAGAGAGAGAGAGAGAGAGAGAGAGAGAGAGAGTGCAATGTGTCCATAAACACACACACACATACATACACACAGAGAGAAAGAGAGAGAGAGAGAGCAATGTGTCCATAAACACACACACATCTATCTATAAAGCAAGAAGCGTCTGTGTGTGTCTGTGGCACGCATATCTCGCTGACCGTTTGTCAGACTGATTTCAAACTTGCCAGGTGTCTTGCTACGGGCATGAGTAAGTGCAGTGCCAAATTTGACGTTGTTTGAAGAAATGCAAAATATATCGTTAAATATATTGGTAAAAGAAGCACACATTGGCTTTCGCTGCTAGCCACTCCCCCTCCCACACAGCACTGTACTGTAAGCTATCAGTGAGGATAGAAGCAAGGCTTTGGCAGAACTGGATCAGTGTAGGTTATACGGGTAAAAATTTAAGCAAGTGCAAGATGTGTTAACATGTCTGACCTCAACAATAAAGACCCCCTGTATGCGGTTTGCTTGCATAAAATGACTCCGCGTTTTTTGCAACAACACGCCAACACACAAAGGTATGCAGTGGCTCTTCAAAATGACGTAAAAAATGATGTGCAATAAACGGACACTTTGAATAGCCCAGGCTACTTTGGACTGTCTTTAGACTTTGAATAAGCAAACGACAATTCCAGCTGCAAGGTCCTAAATTTAAACGAGCGATAATAGTCCTGAATTAAAGAACGTCTCAGAATGCCACACATGCAAAGCATAACCAGCGACAAGCAACAAGTGGCAGACAGAGTGTGATGTCACTTATAGACATCCGGACACACAGACGCTTTGTGCTTTGTGCTTTGTGAGTCACTCCAATAGGTAATATTCATCTTGCCTGAATGCACACACACACACACACACACACACACACACATACATACACACTCAGTCACTCCAATAGGTAATCATATTAATCTTGCCTGAATGAACGCCTACACACACACACACACACACATCAGTGTTTCCCCTAAAATGTATTTAACAGCGGCGCAGCGCCGCCGCTGGATTTTCAGCGCCGCTGCAACATAATATCAACAGATTCACTTAACACACTGTAAAGCACAATGGCCAACGCCATCTCGAAATTGTTTTCTGAAAGTCTTGAGTAAGTTAAGTGCATCAAACCGCGACTTAGCCTCTCATTATTCAGGACATATATGCATGATGTGTCAGGTGATTACAAGCCCAAAGACAAGTCTGCAGCCCATATGGCTAGCCTTCCACGCTCTGAACACGGTTACATTGTTTAGCTATCCGACTGATGGGGTCTTGTCCGCCACAGTGTAGCCTATGGTGTCATCGCTCACTTGTAGGTTACACAATAAATAGCCTACTTATAGGCCTGGTGACAATAAAAAATGATATTAGTTATATTTCATCACAAAGCTGTTTGTATGCCGTGAATTCGCTTTGTAGCCTATGCCATATGTTAAGCTTGAGCAATTCCTCTGATCCAAAGCCTGCTTTGACACATTGACACTAATGTGAAACATGCATCCTCCTCTCCTAGCCTACATCAAATAAAAGAAACCAATTCATGATTACCAAAATGAATTTAACATGGGGAAAAAAGTTTGTTGCGATTTAGCCTACTGTTGTGATGTGGTTCTTTCTGCTGACTGGATTTACCCCCTGGGTCAAGCCAACTCTGAGAACTCTTGTTCGCTGACATTTTATCCAGAGAGCTGATTTCCCAAAGATGAGCCTCCATCAACATTCAACGACAAATTATTAAAACGTAAGTAATGCAAGAGTAAACCAATGTGCTACAAGGTGTATGGTCTTAACGCTAATTGTAGCCTAGACTTGTAACGTTAGCGTAGGGCTATATGTAATGTTTGCATGGGAAAGCTAGGCTTAACACAGTCTAGGCCTGTTTAAACTGTCTGATAGTTAAAGGAAATATGAGCATATGTTGGCATATAACGTATAGCCTAAATTCTGTCCACTTAGCTATAATAGGCTATCACAAACAGACCTTTTCTACGCCACGGCATTAGACATATAGGAGCCTACATTCTCTTATCAGAAAGACGGTTCTCATAACTTCAGCTGCTCTCTTGACGGTGAGACTAACGGTCGTGACTTCAATCAAGTAGCCTAGGTCTTTTCGAAAGTTAATTGTGAGTGAGTTGTATGGTAACTGTGAGAGTGATGTAGAAGAAAAGTGAGTATTTACTTTTTATACGGGTTTGTTGTTTTGGGACTGAGAAATAGACTACAAGGAGAGCATCTGGCTACGTGCATGCGTGTCAGCATTAATGGCCCCCCCACAATTCAATTCAATTACCAAAGCCTTAGAGATGTTCTTTGAAAAGCCCAGAAAAATTAAGTGCTCGCGAGATTGGGTGTGGTCTTTGCCATTAAGACAAATTTAAATAAATTGTAAATAATCTTTTTTTTCTGGTTGTGCCATTTCATTTTTCTTCTATAATTTTTAACCAATAATGTAAAAGAAAGCTGAAAATGTCCACAAAAGAAACACGAAGGTATGATATAAAAAAAAAAAAAAATGCGCAACAACCCACACAGAGTCACTTCAAAAGGTAATCATATTCATCTTGCCTGAATGTGTGTGTGTGTGTTTAATCCTTGTCCCTGTTTCACCGAGGCCCACAAAAAGATCTAAATGAGATAACAACGCTCCAAAAAGATACATCTGCAGGATTACCACAGCAAACACTCGCCTGGTGTTGGAGAGAATGGGATGTACTGCTAAAGTCCTGCTGGAGTGTGTGTGTGCGTGTGTGTGTGTGTGTGTGTGTGTGTATGTGTGCCTGTGTGTGTGTGTGTGTCTGTGTGTGCGTGTGTGTATATGTGTGTGTGTGTGTGTGTGTGTGTGTGTGTGTGTGTATTTGTGCTTGTGTGTGTATTTATTGCTTCAGGCACACACACAAACAATGCTTTCTTTCAGAACCAGGGATTGAACACTTGTGGATCTCCATGTTGAGGTGATCTTATGTAATGAAACGTTTGTGTGTGCATGTGTGTGTGTGTGTGTGTGTGTGTGTGTGTGTGTGTGTGTGTGTGTAGGAGGGTAGAGGTTTTATTAGGTTATATCACTGTTCAGTTCAATAAAGTTATAGACCTGAGGTGAGACTTAGAGGCAGCTCTTGTCTAACCTATCACACACACACACACACACACACACACACACACACACACTCACACAAACACATCCATAATTGTATCCTTTTGGCAGCTGCTTCACTCGGGCTACTTCTCAGATATTAGAGGTCCAGCCAAAGGACTTCAGCTATTCTGGAGGAGCGAGATGACCTCAGCACGCTGCCAAGCTCCATCTGAACTCAGAATCAGAACTGGCACCTTTAGAACTTAGCATCAGAATGGTTGCAGACCCAGGAGTATTCTAAGGCTACAGGAAACACATGAAAGGGACACAGAACTAGGACAATATGTGTGGAGCTGTAATGTGTGGCGGCGGCATTCCATTTTCATGATGCTTTGCAATGATCTCCACCAGAAGCCAAACAGGACCATCTTCATCTAATTCTCTCTCTGGATAAAAATACACCCAGAGTCCCACCAGAGCAATACTTAAGCTGTGCAGACAAATTATGCATTTTCGAGTGTACAAGCCATGTATAACTATTAACCAGAGTCAGTATACAAAAGCAGTGGCCTTTTTAATTCTCCGTAATGAGCTCATGCTTCACAGTCTGATATAATAGTGTTCTTTGTGCTCTACCCTGGGGTCCACATTAGAGCGATGGGTTTATGGTCTGTGCCAGGGGAAATCTATTGATCTGTCACATTCGCACAGTGCAACACTGGATCAACTAGATTTGGGTTTTAATCTGGCGCAAAGAGACTGTTTTAAAAAGCATCCAGTGAGAGGGCGTTTAATCATTGGATTCCACAGTCTCTTTGGTGAGGCTGGTGTCAAAAAGCCCCAAACGGATTGGCATCGACGGCATCGACACGCACAAACACAAAAAGCGCACACCCACGCTTACACACACACACACACACACCACCCCGAGGGGCCCGAGAGAGAGCAGGAGCTGGGAGATGAGCCATAGAGAGAATGAGAGAGAGAGATGGGAAGAGAGAAAGACAGAGAAAGTGAGAGAGAGAGATGGAAAGAGAGAGAGAGAGAGAGAGAGATGGAAAGAGAGAGAAAGAGAGAAAGAAAGAAAGGAAGGAAGAGAGGAAAAGTGCTACGGTGAGAGAGAGAAAGGGATGGAAAAAGAAGGAGAGAGAGAGAGAGGAGAGAAAGGGCAAATAAAAAGAGAGGAAAAGTGTCACGGTAAGAGGAAGAGAGGAATGGGAAAAGAAGGAGAGAGAGAGGAGAGAGAGAGAGATGAAGGGAAGAATGGAGAGAAAAGGGTGAGGGACAGAGAGGAGAGTATAGTGATAGAGAGATGAGAGTATAGTGATGGAGAGATGAGAGTATAGTGATGGAGAGAGATGAGAGTATAGTGATAGAGAGATGAGAGTATAGTGATGGAGAGAGATGAGAGTATAGTGATGGAGAGAGATGAGAGTATAGTGATAGAGAGAGATGAGAGTATAGTGATGGAGAGAGATGAGAGTATAGTGATGGAGAGAGATGAGAGTATAGTGATGGAGAGATGAGAGTATAGTGATGGAGAGAGATGAGGGAGAGAGAGTATAGTATAGTATAGTGAGCTTGTGCAGGGCACAGGCAAGTGGGCAGAGTGACCAGAGGACATCAGCAGAGTTGAATTTATTCTCATTTGCTAAAATTGGATTTGTGTTGAAGGGCTGAGCTATGGTCCTACGATGCCATGTGCTAATAAGGGCTATTCTGAACATTATGACCAAGATGGCGTGATAAGAATCTCCGGCCAAAATGAGATTTCCTCACCTCTCATGCGTGCACACACACACACACACACACACACACACACACACACACACACACAAACACACACGCACATACATGCACACACACACACACACACACACACACACACACACACACACACACACACACACACACACACACACACACACAATGGTGCACATAAAACATGCATGAACACATGAGAGGGAATATTTAGAGCCCATTAGTGGAGATAAAAAGATATTGAGTGCTAATACCTTCATTAATCCTGGTTAAGCCTACTCCGTTGCACATGGAAATCCTGCACCAAGTGTAAGGAACCTGAGATTAATCATTCGTAGGTCAATGTGAGAATAGGTCAATCCCCTGGTTTGTCGTTGATAGAGAGAGGCGAACTGCACACCATGCAAAACATGCCACCAACTAAGCACTTTTAAGGAGATGTTCTAAGAGGTTCTAAGAAGTGCTCTGAGGTAAACATGATCTGTGGTCTCGTAAGGCTCTCACACTGGGGAATCAGTTCTTTAAAGTTCTAAGATGGCGGCACCCTGGAGGTGGTATCGATTGGTTGGAATGAGCATCTGCTGGTGTGTTTGCCTTCATCTGGTTTTGGTCAATGTAAGAGTTTTGCTGGTGTGCATTTGTGTGTGTTTGATCTCTTCCCCATAGGCATTTGTGATAGAGTGTGTGTGTGAGTGTGTGTACTGTATTTGAAGGGTGGGGGGGGTTGGGGAATATGTTTACCTATGATGTATAAGTGCATGCGTGCATGAGTGTGTGTGAGTGTATGTGCATGCGTGTGTGAGTGTATGTGTGCATGTTTGGGTTTGCCGTCTGTTGGTGTTGCCTCTCTGCTGGTGGCTAATTAACATTAGTGTGTGTGTGTGTGTGTGTGTGTGTGTGTGTGTGAATGTGTGTGTGGTCTCCTTCGAGGCATTTGCCGTTGAGTGTGTGATTGATTGGCAGTGGTCCTGTGTGTGTGTGTGTGTGTGTGTTTGTGTGGTTTGTGTGTGTGTGTGTGCACATGTGGTGGGTAATTAATGTGGGTGGTGTGGCAGACCAGTTGAAGGCCAGAGGAATGAATGAGGAGGAGGGATTGGCTGGGGGACGCTGGGGGATCGAACAGGCTTACACACCCATCAGCTCCCAGCTATTGACAGATTTCACCGGGTCGCCAGTCATGCGAGCCATTTGTCAGGTAGGATGCAGAGGAGGGTTTAGGGGGAGAGAGAGAGAGAGAGAGAGAGAGAGGAGAGAGAAAGAGAGAAGGAGGGAGAGAGAGAGGGGATGGGGAGAGAAAGAGGGGAGGGAGGGAGGAGAGAACAGATAGGCAGAGAGAGAGGAGAGAGAAACAGAGGATGAGGGTAGTGAGAGAGAGAGAGGAGAGGGGAAAAGAGAGGAGAGAAACAGAGAGAAATAAGATATGGGAAGAGAGAGGAGAGAGAAAGAGGGGAGGAGGGTGGAGAGAGAGAGGAGGAGAGAGAGAGAGAGGAGGAGGCTGGTGAGTGATCTCCGAGCTCAAGCTGCTGCCTGGTACATGCTCGGCTTGTTTGCTGCGTCCATCGGAGGAAATAAAACACAGTTGATTAAAGAGTGGGACCTTTGGCACTCTCTCACTTAAGCACCTCTCCCAAGGGCCCAAGATCGGGCCCGAGGCGCCACAAGACAGGACCAGCGGCTGCTTTATTAAAGCGCCGCAGCACCAGAGAACGCAGGGTGTCATAAATAAGGCCCCGGCTAAGCCTCTGGGTGGAGAGGCTGCTTATTCACCACCCAGACTGGGGTGAAATAAAACTCCACACTCAAGTCCCCCCTGAGCCTCGCTCACACACACACACACACACACACACACACACACACACACACACACTCACAGCATGGACACATTTTACTGCCAAGTTCTGTGTGTGTTTTTTCTTTCCCACAGAATTAGAGTGGATTAAAGAGCTGGCATGAGATGGGCTTTTTCTTTTCATCCTCCACGTCAGATAAGAGTGTATGCATTGCATGGGAATCCAACTTTTCTCATTGTCTTAATAATTAGGTCTTGTAATCAGAGCTATTGCCTCATTAAACATAAATGTACTATATTGCTAATGAAATTAAAATGTTAGCTAACAAACTAAGCCGCCAATACTGCAGTAAGGGCTTAGGTGTGCTGCACTAGCATTGCATGGTGTTTTAATAGACTAGGAGAAACATGCAGTTCAGTATTCAGACATGCAGTTCAGTATTTAGACATGCAGTTTAGTATTCAGTAACATGCAGTTCAGTATTCAGTAACATGCAGTTCAGTATTCAATAACATGCAGTTCAGTATTCAGTATATTGCTGAGTACTGTATGATGTCTGTATATAGGATATGCAAGGGAAGGATATGCATAGCATCAGTAGAGTTGAGTTGTGTAGAGAGGCATTCCTCTTCTGGACGGACTGAGGTGGAAGAGAGCCAGTGGTGCTCTGTGTTGGCTAAGAGACGGGAGAGCAGTACAAACACATGAGGTCGCACTGTAGTCGGGCGATGTTTGGTTTACATTAAGGCCATTTGTGGAGGACACTGGAGAAAATAGTAGAACTAAGTTGGTGTGGTATTTTTTTAGAGCTGAAGAGAATATGTGTGAAAGGTTTTCTAAAGATGATATGAGTTGAACCATAATCAGCCTCTCCCCCTCTCTCTTTCTCTCTCTATTTTACTCTCTCTCTCTTTCTCTCTCTATTTCTCTTTTTTCCCCTCCAACTCTTCTGCACAAAACCCTTCATCAGTCACTGAGCCCCACTTACTCAGCAGACAGCAGATCCATTCACACGGCACACACCTTTTTCTGCTCCATTTCAGCTCAAGAGGAACACACACACACACACACACACACACACACACACACACACACACACACACACATACACCACACACACACACACACACACACACACACACACACACTCATCACTTAGTTGTGAAGAGCCACCTGTAAATGAGCATAGTCTGGGTGCAGTGAAGACAGCACTGGGAGCTGAACATATGGCTGTGTGTGTGGGTGTGTGTGTCTCAGTGCTTCCACGCCTCATATAGCCACATAATTGAGCAGCAAACAGAGCAGGAGGCTGGAAGCAGGGATTTATATACGAGAGACATTTTAATCAGGACCATTAGCATTTCTTCCACTGCTAGCCGTTTTTAAACATCACATTTCATTTTATGGCAGAATCTAATACACTGTAAAATGGCTTTGGAGGTAACCCTCTCCGTCGTCCAGAACATAAACAGATGGACATAATTCAGCAGCGTGGTGCGGTCGCTCTGCTTCCCATTGGAAGATGCTGGGTGTGGTATGATCCTGGTCCAATGGGCCTGTGCCCAGAGGGTGTGTCCCATATTATTTATTGCACTGGAACACACCGTACCAGCTCAGCTCTTGCACAAAAGAGATCAAATTGTCAAATGAAATTCTCAGAAATTCAGGGACATAGTGAAATCACACACAAGGTCAGACATGTTTTTGTTCACGTTGCTATGGGGACCTTGGCCATCACAAACAAATCACGAGTCAACGCACACAGACAACCACACAGTATAGATGGACAACCACACAGTTTAGATGACCTTCAGAACTCTCTAGTTCAGTGCAAGCGGACTCCAGCTGGGCACAAACTTTCAGTCGAAGTGTAAAATAAATTGTATTATTATTATTATTATTAGTAGTAGTAGTAGTACCATTCCCCCACAACTTCATTCCCAAACAACTATCTGCCTTTTCTTCAAATTCTAAAGTTTATTACAAAGTTATTATATTATAAATGTATTCCATTTCACAATGTATTCAAATGAAGATGTGTAATTAAAGGAGAATTCCGGTGTGATATTGACCTAAAGTGTATTGAAACATGATACCGAGTGTGAACGTATGTCTCATAGCCCATCTTGGCTTGTCCCCTGCACTCCAAAATCTGGCGCTAGTTAGCCTATGCTACCAACAGCTTTTTCAATAGTGTTGCTTCGGCATCGGGCTAGCCATGCAAATAAATCACTGTTTTACACCCATTTACGAGGCTCAATGTATCTCCACACTTCATTCATTGGTAGACTTCCGAGGGCCCTGACATTTAAAACGAGACATTGAGAACTTTGAAAAAGCACTGGTAGTTTATTTACAAGACGATTTATACAGACAGTATCTTCACGAAGTTTAGCGTTTGCAGCCATCTTCAGCCATCTAATCACGATAGCCGAAGAAATCTAGTAAGAATGAACAGGTATGATAGGGATCAGATTCCAAAAATAGTTCAGTGGAAATGCATGGATTCCAGTTGCTGCTACTGGAAGAAACTGGAATCCATGCATTTCCACTGAATTATTTTTGGAATCTGATCCCTTATCATACCTGTTCATTCTTACTCGTTGCTCGAATTTATCGTGACTAAATTCAAGATGGCTGCAAACGCTAAACTTTGTGAAGATACTGTCTGTATAAATCACTACCAGTGCTTCATCCTCAGTGCCACGGTTCAGGTAGTTATTTAGGAAAAACTACTTTTTTGTGGCTCGGGGGGCCCAGCACGGGTATGTGGAGTGGCCCCAGGGCTAAAACTAAATTTTTCCGTAAAAGTCTAGTGGGGCTAGTTCATGTACCTCCACTTCACTTTTGGCTCTGCTCACAATTAAACTACCCATTCAGTCCACTCAACACACAGGTAATCCCATTGTTATCACTACCCTAAGGATCTGGTCTCAATTTAGACTTACTTTTGGATTCAAGGGGGTCTCTAACCATAGCCCCATTTGCAATAACCATCTTTTCCTTCCCCCCAATATTGATGCAGCCTTTTCCTTTTGGCAAAGGTCGGGCCTTACAAATTTAAGAGACCTCTATACTGATAACTCCTTTAATAGTTTTACCAAGCTCTGTGAAAGGTTTAACCTCCCACAGTCACATCTTTTTCGTTATTTCCAGAGCCGTAACTTTGCCAAGTTGAATAATTCAGTTTTTCCAAACGCCCCACCTGATTCAGCAGTCGACTCAATTTTGGACATTCCTACCAGTCAAAAAGGCCTCATTTCCAGAATATATGCTTCAATATCCCAACTTACAGAGACTTCGCTTGACCAGATTAGAAAAGACTGGGAGGAGGAGCTGGGCTGCCCCATATCTGACAATAACTGAAAGGAAGCGCTCACCAGAGTGAATGGGAGTACATCTTGTGCAAGGCTGAGTTTAAAACAGTTCAAGGTGATCCACCGCATTTATTTTACCAATTCTAAACTTTCCAAAATATATCCTAATGTCACAGACAGCTGTAACAGATGTAATTTGTCTCCAGCAAACATGACACACATGTTTTGGTCTTGTCCTCGTCTTCATGATTACTGGACAAATATTTTTAGCCATTTGTCCAAAATTTCTACGTGTTACATTGTCACCAAGCATAGAAGTTGGTATCTTTGGGATAATACCAAACCATGAGAATTTCAGGAAGTGGGCATGCTTTTGCATCCTCACTAGCGCGGAGAAGAATACTACTAGGATGGAAGTCACCGCTTGCCCCTGCGGCATCTTATGATGTTCCTCAATCTAGAAAAAAATTAAATACAATTTAAGAGGGTCTCCTGAGAAATTTGAGTTAGTTTGGAATCCAACACTGCAATACATAAGAGAATTAAAAACACTTGAAGATAAATAACACCATTTTCAAGAGGTACTGTCTTTCGGCATGCCTCAGAGTGCTCAGAGCGCAATCCGACCCTGCTGCCTTATTTCACTTGCAGATTTGTTTAACCTACCACCTTTCCATTTGGTTTCGTTTTTTTTTTTTTTTTGTGTTTTGTTTTGTTTTGTTTTGTTTTTTGTTTCCAATTGGATGTATGGATGTATGTGGCATTATACATTGCACATTATTTTTAGTTTTGTGTATGTTGTATAACCTGTACAGTGTAGACTATGTAGTGTGGATGACAGGAGAGGGTGGGGAATGAAAGGGAGTGCATTTGAAGGAAAATGGAAAATAAGCCTTTTGATGTAAATTGTTCTTTTGCTTAAACCTGTGAAATCAATAAAAAATATGTGTCAAAAAAAAAGTCTACTGGGGCTACATACCCACCATATTTCATGTGCACCGGTGTTTCGGTGTCCCGAGTATCGTTGACCAAAAAATCAGGAAGTAGATGACGGAAAAAAAAAAAAAAAAACTTTGACAATCATTATATGCCTCAGCATCAGTGTTTAACTGGTTCATTTGTTTATTATGCATAACGTATAGCCATGTGCTGTACATTGTAAGGGTTTAATGTATAGGCCTATGTATTGTACTGTACATAGTAAGGATTTAATGTGTAGGTCTATGTATTGTACATTGTAAGGATTTCAGCTTGGATGTCGAAAGTGAAGTCACACTTCTGCTCCATTAGAGTAAGTATTTTTGTATGATATTTTGTGTAAAGTCTCTAACCACCCAGTTAGCATAGGTTGCAACCTGAACACGATAGAGACAGATAGATAGATAGATAGATAGATACTTTTGACCCTACTTTTGATAGATACTATTGATCCTCAAGGGGAAATTCAAGAACATAGTGTCTCCACATAATAAGAGTAGTGTGCTTTTAGACTGATGTTCACCTCTTCTTCACTAATGGTTCCATATCTACGATATGTATATGTTTATGTGGATGCATATTCTTTGTAACTGTGTGTTTTGTAGCTCCAGGCTCACTCCACTGACTGAGTTGGGGTGAGGGAGGTCAGACATCACATAAAGAAGTGTCAATTAGAGAAGCAACTCAACTCTGGGTCTTCCAATAAGGCTGGATTTTAGGATTAACGAGGGCGTTAACGGGCTTCTTAAACAACGATGGAAGCAAAAGACACATAAAAGGCTCTGAACAGCTCCTTTACAAAGTGCCCAGCTGCCAAGCCTCCTGCAGTGCATAAATCGATGAGGAGACAGTTGTTCTGCTTGCAGCTACTAAACCTTTTTAGAAGAAGGATCGACCTGATAAAGCACATCTGCAGAGGACTCGTATAACTATATCATTAAGGCTATTCTTTTTTTGATAATAATTGTTATCAATTAGAAAGGAGAAAATTGTAGCCTTTCCTATGAATATCCCCACAGAGCAGATGTTAACACTTGATTAAATGTAAACTCACCACAGCACAAGACACAATACCTCACAAAACGTAACTATCACAGTGAAACACCTGAAGCACATCTTTAACACAGCATGTCCAGTTGGATATATCATACAGGGATCAAAGGCGTCATTAACCACCATGTGCATGACCAGGGCCTAGACCAGGGATGTCAAAGTCAAATACATTAGAGGGCCAAAAAAACAAATTTGCTACAAGCCGAGGGCCAGACTGGTTCAATGTTTATTAAAACATATTAAAATGACTGCACGTAACCTATTGATGCAAGACGTGTACTGTATTTTATTTATATCGTGTCCCCCCCAATATTCAAATATGACCAAAATGTCCCCCCCAATATTCGGACATAGAAAAATAAAGAAAGAATAAAGCGCTATACTAGGCCTACAGGAAACCAACCCGTATCTGAAATGTAATCAAACGTAAATAATGCACAAATTAGTGACCTATGGTTCCAGAGTAGCCTACACCCCTCTGTGTCCGTCAAAAGTTTGGAATAACCTAATTGACTGACCTAACTAACGACGTTTGGGATTTTTAATAATATTTTTGCATGAAATGTATTGAAATTCTGTTTGGGGGTCCCTCAGACCCCAACACAGATTTGCCCCCCCCCCAATGTTGACATCATGACTACGGCCTTGATAATGACTGTGACTGAAGTGCGGGCAAAGTTTGCACAGAAATGTACGATTTTTCCCATCCTTACCGACCTTGTCATAAAACTTGTTTAAATGATCATACGATGCCTCCTTGCTGCTTTGTCGTCTACATCAGCATTTCTCAAACTTCTTTGACCTGAGGCCCAGTCAAGGCATACATTGGGGTCATAGGGCCCACCTACATGAACCCACCCCCTCCTCCCACCCCCCATCAAATTATCATAATGATATCACAATTATTATTATTTTTATACTATATTGCTATACATGCACTTCAAAACAGTCAATGTTTAAAGTGCTAAGATTGTTCACAAAAGTTTGTGAAAACATCAGAGTACTGCTTTACTAATGTAAAATATAATTAGGCCTACAATAGTTTCATTGTTTTTGCATTGTTGCATGATGCTTGCATGAGAAATACTTCTCAAAACAACAGCAGTTATATGGGTGCTGTTGTTTTGGGATGTTTCCTTCATGCAAGCATCATACACTGATAGAATATTTATATGCTAATTACATTTAATTTGAATGCCTGAATGTAAGGATTCAGGAAACACAATACCAGCTTTTGTGAATGGTAAATGGCGGATCAGATCATGCGTAAATCACTGATCTGGAGATCTTTAACTATTTTTAACTAAGACTAATTAATAGCTTGGCTGACTTTAATACTTAATGCCAAACAGTGTTTTATATAGTCTGTGCTCTGTTTTTTATGGAAGTTGCATAAATCCACGTTGTTCTATTAAATGTTGATTCATAATTAAATAGCCTTCCAATAGGTTGAAGCTCAGCTTTGCTACCAACGTGCACACGCTTGCATTGAATAAACGCCCATACCACGACTTAATTCTATGCCTCTATGTTTGATGACACCAAACAAGTATTTCCTACTAATTGCAGAAATGTTTGTTTTCTTTTTCTGTCCGCCAAGTACACCTCGCTGCAGCCTGCGGGAAGGTGAGGCTTGACATCAAGCCCCGCCCACATCCAACTCAGCCATGTTTTCTTTGCCTACGTAACTCCCCATATGCTTTGGCTTTACTTCCGACAGCCCGGTAGCGAATTATATAGTATATTGTTTCATATTAGATGATAGAAACTGATGATGTAGGCTAAACACAAATTACATTTCATGCAACCACAGTGAATTTTTCATGTAGGCTAGTTACTGTAATTGGGTTCGTGTACTTTTTCGTTCATTTGATTTCCGGTTTTGAAACATGCACATTCAAAAAAATGGTTATTTTAAATATTGATGACAATGTGTTCAAACGTAAAACGAGCCATATTTCATTTCATTTAGCCCTCAAAAGTAGAATGGTGTGTTGTTTCATTATCATGGACTATCAGTTTAACAGCAAGAATTCTCCATTACAACCAAATGTCGGCTACAAAGGGGCGATTTTGCTTTATTAACAGGTGAACTAGAAGCATGCATTGTGTAACGTTAACCGGTCAGATCAAGCTAGACATATCCTCATCTCAAATATAGGCTACTGCCCAGCAAGCAGCTATTGGACCACCGGTAGATAGGCTACTTGTCAGCAACCCGCGATGGTAACGTTAGGCCACCGGCAGTCCACCGTATAAATGAATAAAGAAAAGGTGGTCAAAGCTGCGGCTCGTTAGCCCAGCGGACCGCGGTAGAACCGATGTGCAAAAACTCAGCGGTCCGCCGGCGACAGCGAAACTGGGCCGCCGCCAGCCTCTTGCCATCTGGGTGGTTAACTTTGCTGGCTAGCTAGCCCGCTAGCTAGTACCTATCTGACGAACGAGTAGTGTGACAATGGAAATGTTGGTGCTGTTGCGAGTTGTTGCACTGGTTTGAATCCACAGTTTACGTGTTGAATTGCACAATAAAACGTGTTTTGCAGTAAGTTGCTGGTTTGTAGAATGTAGCACTAGCAGCTCGCTCAGTCTCGTTGCGAGTTCTGGCTCTCTCTGCTAACTGCCTCCCTCTCGCCGCCAGCAATTTTAAACTGTGTGACGTAATACAAAAAAACATGGCTGACTTGGATGTGGGCTGGGCTTGATGTCAAGCCCCGCCTTCCCACAGGCTGCAGCGAGATGCTCCTCCTGTCCGCGGCTCCTTGATCAATTGCGCAGCAAATTATCAGACGATGGCCAGGGAATAATTTCACTCTGCAGACCATTGTCCACATTGTGGACCACGGCCCATAGTTTGACAAATGGTGACCTGCATGCTGCCATATTAAGGCATTTTTACGGTGTGTTTAGCCAGGTTTTCGTGTGGAAGGCTCTGTAGAAATCTAACACCCTATTCAACGAAGTTAAACTGAAAGAGCATGCCGTTCACAGACACCAGAATGAACGAGTTCGTAACATTCATCAGGCAGTAGTAGGCTAATACAGTAGCCTACGTTCAGTTCACGTTCGCTCAAAATATGAACGAGTTAAATGAACATGTTCAGGCACAACACTGGGGAGGGGGGTAGCTGAAAGTTGACATCTGCCCTGACTGAATACTGATGAATAATGAAGCCGAGGCCCACTTGCGGCGCCGCAGTGAGTTCGTGGGCTACCGTTGCATTGTGGGAAATGGAGTATTGGTGCGTGCAAAACAGCAGCCGGCGGCTGTGGCCTGCGGGCAGGTTCTAATACTAATCAAATATCATCCCGGGGGCCGTAGATAATTCATTCGCGGGCCGGATCCGGACCGCGGGCCTTGACTTTGACATGTCTGGCCTAGACTCAGATGACCATTTAGTGGTGTTAGCCATCACATGCTGAGTTGGGCTGAACTCCTCCTAACACACATTATATGAAATCAAGCTCTTCTAGCGAATCAAATTTGTATTCAGAAGAATTAGAAGATTTCAAAACTGGGATAGGACACAGAGATTGGACTAGGACACACAGACTGGGCAGATTGGGCTAGAAAAAACAGGCTGGACTAGCAGACATAGACTGGACGAGGAGACATAGACTGGACTAGGAGACACAGGCTGGGATAGGAGACACAGGCTGGGATAGGAGACACAGGCTGGACTAGGAGACACATGCTGGACTAGGAGACATAGACTGGACTAGGAGACACAGGCTCGACAGATTGGACTAGGAAACACAGACATGAGCTTCAGCCCATGGTGCAGAAGTAGCCTTTGTCTGCCAGGACCAAGCATGGTACTGAGGCCACCATCTTGCGGATGTCTCAACAGACTGAGCTAGGATACACAGACTAGACTAGGAGACAAGACTGGACCAGGGAACACAAACTAGGCTAGGAGACACAGGCTGGACCAGGAGACCCAGTCTGACCCAGAGCTCTCACTGAAGCCATGGAGGATTGAGGAGATGACAGCCATCTTCCAGAGCTGCTAGCCATCTTCCAGAGCTGCTTTTCTCTGCAGATCTGCTGGCATCATGAAGGACAGAGAGGGGCGTTGAGACTGGTGCTCCAGACAACGTGACTCAAGGCGACGAGAAAGAGGGAGAGGAGAATGCAAACAGTGTTGCTGCCAGATTAGGGGAGAGGCGAGAATTTCTGTGTGAGTTGAATCCCAATTTGTGTTCGTGTGAAAGCACTTTAGAAAAAGGGCTAATTAAAAATTTTATCACCTCCGGTGGCAAAACAGCTGCTTCAATTCACACTTAAATAAATGATGCCACGCTATAAAAACACAGTGTTCCACTTTCAGACATCTACTCGCATCTCTTGGCCCATTTTTGCAGCACAATTAGCCAATCAGATGAGACGAGACACGTCATTCAGCAGCCTTGTTCTGTACGGTGCGGAGCACAGGACGAGGAACAGGTCAGAGAAAAGAGCACATCTAAGTGCTAACATCGGCACTTCCTCCAAACAACATGTCAACAACAAGGCAGTCCCAGGACCAAACACACACGCCTTCTCCAGTCATAACACTTGGCGTGTTTCAATGATTTAGGAGTGCATCGGATGCCAGAGACTGGCCTCCTATCCCCCACGCCCCCACTGCAGGGATGCAGGGTCTGCATCCTCTGTGTTTGTGTGTGAACGTGTGTGTGTGTGTGTGTGTGTGTGTGTGTGTGTGTGTGTGTGTGTGTGCTGTGGAGACTATTTGAAGTGGGCTGTGGGTTAACATTTCTCACTGTTAGGGGGTGTTTCTGTTGTGTGTGTGTGTGTGCGTGTATGTGTGTGATTGTGTGTGTGTGTGTGTGTGTGTGTGTGTATGTGTGTGTGTGTGTGTGTGTGTGTGTGTGGGTGTGTGTGTGAGGGGTGGGTGGGAAGCAACCCAAGAGTACAGCACAGCTATGTTGTAGAGTGACTGAACACAGAGCTGCTTATTTACAGTCAGTCTCCTCTGGACATGCTACCCAGTATTCCACACACACACACACACACACACACACACACACACAGAGTTAGTTTATGATTAAATAAACTCACAAGCAAGCGCCCAGCACGTCACTCAAAGCCTTTAAAGAGCCCTGTCCTCTAATGCAACATTAAAGTAAATGCTTTTCCATTAAGAACAAACAGAGCGGAGAATGGACATCTTCTCTTTGCAGTCAGAAATCTAATCACGTGGACAGTTCTGGGACACACACACACACACACACAACTGAAGCGTGGACCCAAAGTATGTGTATTTATGCATTACTTTATTCCTTTCTATCATATGAATATCATCATATTTATATCTTATGAATCATCATTCCTTTATATCTTATGAATATCACCAAATATGAATCATCAGGAATTTATATGAGTTCAAAGTCTCTCATTCATGATCTCAAGCATGAGCAACACATCAACTAAAGCATATTAGGTACGATGGGTAGGTCATTATGATTTATAATTTCTTAAGCATGATCATCATGATCACATGTATTTAAGGTAAATTGCTCATGAGTTCATCATGTCTGTGGCCTCTCAAATAAAGTGGTGAATAATTACATGAGGTTAGAGATCTGCAAAATTGTGTTCAAATCAGAATTTCAAATCCGTGAACTAATGAACAAACAGAGCACGCAGTGAGGTGAAGCACACACTAACCTGGAGCAGTGAGCTGCCTTGCTACAGCAGCGCTCGGGGAACAGTGAGGGTTTAGGTGCCTTGCTCAAGGGCACTTCAGCCATTCCTACTGGTCAGGGATAGAACCGGACACCCTTCGGTTCCAAGCCCGAAGCACTAATCAGTAGACCACGACTGCCCCATGTTTATCATGCTTAATAAATCATAATTCATAATGAAGTGCCCACCGTACCTATTGCTATAAGTAATATACTGTTCATATATGAGGTCACCGATGACAAACTATGAACTCAGGTCAATTCCTGATGATTCTTGAGATATTAAGGAATGAATACATAAATCATAAATCATAATTCAGCAGCCGTGGCCCACTGGTTAGCACTCTGGCCTTGTGCCGGTTCGAGCCCCGACCAGTGGGCCGCGGCTGAAGTGCCCTTGAGCAAGGCACCTAACCCCTCACTGCTCAGCGAGCGCCGCCATTGTAGCAGGCAGCTCACTGCGCCGGGATTAGTGCGTGCTTCACCTCACTGTGTGTTCACTGTGTGCTGTTTTTGTTTCACTAATTCACCGATTGGGTTAAATGCAGAGACCAAATTTCCCTCACGGGATCAAAAAAGTATATATACTTATACTTAATTCATGCATGAATTCATGATAACTCATGTACCCGTAGTCAAGTCAAGTCAAGTGTCTTTGTATGTGTAGGAGGTTAGTGCAGAAGCATGATCCTTTGGCTCATGGCAGCTTCCTCTCCTCTGTTTACCCAATGTCAGATGTCCTGCTAGTCTGCCTGTGATGATCCATCACACACACACACACACACACACACACACACACACACACAGAATATGCGGTTAAAACTCATAGATGTACACAGACACACACAGACACACACACGCACACACACACACACACACACACACACACACATACACATACACACACGCACATGCACACACACAGAATATGCGGTTAAAACTTGTGGATGTACACAGACACACACACACACACACACACATACACACACACACTCACTCACACACACATACACACAACACACACTCACACACACACACACACACACACACACACACACACACACACACACATACACACACACACACAGAATAAATAGATAGATAGATATTTTATTGATCCCCAAGGGGAAATTCAATATGCGGTTAAAACTCTTGGATGTACACAGACAGACAGACACACACACACACACACACACACACACACACAGTAGAGAGGGCATGTGTGTGGACACTTAAGGGCAGAGTAGAGAGGGGCACTGTCCCATGTTCTCAAGGAGAGGCTCTGCTGCTCCTACAAAGACACCACAAAAAGCAACACACACACACACACAATGATTCATGTGGTGAGCTCTTATACAGAATGATAGATAGATAGATAGATAGATAGATAGATAGATAGATAGATAGATAGATAGATAGATAAAAAGTAATATAAGTAGGCCTATATAAATATACAAAACTCCACTGCACAATAGAGACAGTAGAAGATAAAAAATACTAAAATACTAAATACTGTGATGGTGACTGGACTAATACACACACACACACACACACACACACACACACACACATAAAGAAAGAGACTCACACACATGAATTATGTGTATGTGCTGAGCTCTTACAGAGAATGTCATGATGCTTGGACTCACAGACACACACACCCACAGACACACACACCCACACACACACACACACCCACATACAGTACACACACACACTCACACTCATGTTGAGAGATGCACCATAGACCTGAGGATGTGATTTTACAGTACACAGTGAGAATAAAAACAAAACTGGGAGCATCAGCAGCAAGAATGGAACTACCTTACACACACACACACACACACACACACACATGCAGACCCACACACACACACATGCAGACCCACACACGCAGAGACATACACACACACACACACATGCAGACAGACACACGCAGAGACACACACACACACACATGCAGACAAACACACGCACACACACACACCTCACCAAGGCTGATTTAAGTAATATTAAGATGAAGCAAGTGCATAACAATATGAACACAACACTTTATATTGATTTAAGACAATAAAAGACTGAATATTGGCATTTAGATACTGCAAAGCCCGCACCCTCATTTCAGATCAGTCCAGGAGCCCTTTTAACTAATTACCACTGTGCCTTCCTTCATGACCTTAAATAGAACATATAATGAATGATAAATTAGAACCCAACAGGTCAATTAAGTTAACACCGAGGCACTATAAAAATATATGTATTGAAATATTGGACTAAATGGGATTGGTAATAGAAAGAAAAACCTTTTAACAAGAGAGAATGCAAAGTGTCACCTTTTAGCAGATGAAAATTATGTTTTATTCAGTCGATTAATGTTGTTGAAGATTCCCATTAAGAGCTGATTTCAGTTTAAGTAACTCAAACATTCAAGTGATGCCATGTTTTTTATTGTCCTTTTTAACATGAGGAAGCATTTCTTCTAACAGTGACTGAGTGTTATGGTGGGCTATAGCATAGAATAGCATACTCAACACAGCCCAGTCAACTCATCTTGTTGCTTTTATTGAGTTCAATTATATGAATATGAAGTGGCAAATAAGGTTTATTACACATAAACTTCACACTACATATTGACCTAAGCTGACTTGTTGATGACTGATCTTTTTACGCAATACACATACAGTACTCACATGTTCAGAATGTAGGCCACATCCCTCAGAACAGAATATACCAGATGTCTGTGTGTGTGTGTATGTTTGTGCGTGTGTTTTTGTGTTTATTTGTAATAAACATAATGTCTACATAAAGGAGTGACCAAAATAAGCAATTAATAGACCAACACACACACACACACCAGGCCATGATATGGTGTGTAAAATGCTGGAAATGTTGTGGCAGCATGTCGGATGTGACAGAAGGAGCAGTCCCCCCTCGTCTTACGGGTGACAGGTTGTCTGAGGCAGCGTCTGCTGCAGTGAGAAATGAAACTCCATGCTGACTCCATCCTCAGCTCTCCTCCCTCCACTAGTCCAAAGCCCCTATTGAGAACGCATGAAGATGGCAGCCAGATTGGCCTCGCTGTGAAACGGAAAGCTGTCGGGGCAACAACACTCACCACACACACCATCTCTGAGATGTAAACCGTAACACCATCTCTGAGATATGAACCCTAACACCATCTCTGAGATGTAAACCCTAACACCATCTCTGAGATGTAAACCCTAACACCATCTCTGAGATGTAAACCCTAACACCATCTCTGAGATATGAACCCTAACACCATCTCTGAGATGTAAACCCTAACACCATCTCTGAGATATAAACCCTAACACCATCTCTGAGATATGAACCCCAACACCATCTCTACCTTAACACTATCTCTGAGATATGAACCCCAACACCATCTCTGAGATATGAACCCTAACACCATCTCTGAGATGTAAACCCCAACACAATCTCAACTAATACCATCTCTGAGATACGAACCCCAACACCATCTCTGAGATGTAAACCCTAACAAAGTAAGCTTAAGAGATAAGAGATGTCCTCCTTCCAACAGTTTTGTAACATATTTCAACACAGAACTTGCAGTTCTACCTACAGTAATTGTTGTCATGCAAACACACACACACACAAACACACACACCAAAAAGAGCACAAAAAGCTTACATCTCCTATTAGGATGTGTTAATGTAAAAAAAGAATAGACAGAAATAGAATGTATTAAAGCGAGTGTGTGTGTGTGAGAGAGAGAGTGAGAAAGACAGAAAGGGAGATGGAGGGAGGGTGTGTGTCCATAGCTGATTTATATGCAAATTGTGATCTTCGCTGATTCATCTACTGGCTGTGTGTGTGTGTGTGTGTGTGTGTGTGTGTGTGTGTGTGTGTATAAGACTATGTGTGGCGATTAATCAAGGAACACTTAATATCCAATATTTCCAGGAACTTGTGAAATGTCGTGAAATGAAAGGTTGTCCTAAATTGAATTTCAAATAGTTTGGGGGGGGTGGACCGAGCAGAATATCATCACCCTTCCTGATCTAGTTTCCCAGCGGCAGACAGGGGTGACCTGTGTGTGTGTGTGTGTGTGTGTGTGTGTGTGTGTTTGTGTGTGTGTGTGTGTGTGAAGCTGCATCCTTTCTTACTGTACCTGTTGGTGTTTAGAGGGTGTGCATCAGACCCATCGGGGCCCAGATGTAGCACTCACCTGTGCAGCTCCACCTCTACCTGAGGTGTGGCTCAGGACAATATGACAGGACAGGTAGAGGTTGCTCAAGTCTCCTGAGCCACACCTGCATGGCTGCATCAGGTAGAGGTGGAGCTGCTACCAGTGGTGTAAAAACAGAGTTTAGTTCTCGCATGTGAATCTTTTATCTGTAGCAGACACTACACCACACACACCTTATCGGGCAGCCGTGGCCTACTGGTTAGCACTTCGGACCTGTAACCGGAGGGTTGACGGTTCGAACCCCGACCAGTAGGCATGGCTGAAGTGCCCTTGAGCAAGGCACCTAACCCCTCACTGCTCCCCGAGCGCTGCTGTTGATGCAGGCAGCTCACTGCGCCGGGATTAGTGTGTGCTTCACCTCACTTTGTGTGTGCTGTGTGTGTTTCACTAATTCACAGATTGGGATAAATGCATGAGACCAAATTTCCCTCACGGGATCAAAAGAGTATATATACTCTTATATATACTTATACTTATACTATACATAGACAGCACCACACACATAGACACTACACCACACGCACACCTTACATAGACAACACCACACACACCTTACATAGACAACTCCACACACACCTTACATAGACAACACCACACACACCTTACATAGACAGCACCACACATACCTTACATAGACAGCCGCCACAGTGTCTCTTTTACCTGTTGGAATACAGGTGTTTAACACACAGGTGTACCTGCGTATTCCTTTTCCCCAGTTCATCCAAGTTGCCCATAGTCCTGCCACTGTCCTCAGCTGAGGCCAGACCTCCATCCAATTATATCATGCAAATTTGGATCATTCAAATAAGTTCTGAGTAAACTCCCAGAATACTGAGAATACTGAAAATAAATTAATAAATAAATACATAAATAAATAACATTCTGTCGAGTCAAATACAAAATCCATTCCCTGGAGGGATTTTATTTCTAGAAACATGAAGTTTGTTGTGGTTTTATGGAATGTTCTTGTTAAAATTGCCACAGACGCAACCAAAATGTTCAGCGATTAGGAAAGTGTTCCTTTTTTAATTCTCATGCAACAGCTAATGGAAAACATCCTCAGACTCATATTTCCTTCAGTCGAGTTCTCACAAATGCGCATGAGATATGGAAATGACTTGGAGGGAAACCAAGGAGGAGGTCACTCTGGTTCAGCACAGACGGAACTCACTTGATGATCCGCTCATAAGCATTTGCTCATTTTGATTCTCTCTCCCTCTCTCTCTCTTCCTCTCTCTATAGTTGCCATTCTCTTTTCATCTTCTCTCTCTCTCTCCCCCTCTCTCTTTCTCTCTCTCCCTTATTCTCTATAGTTGCCACTCTCTTTTCTCCTTCTCTCTACCCCTCTCTCTATCTTCCCTGTTCTCTCTCTCCCTTATTCTCTATAGTTGCCATTCTCTCTTCTTCTCTCTCTCCTTCTCTCTTTCTCTCTCTCTCTCTTATTCTCTATAGTTGCCATTCTCTCTTCTCCTCTCTCTCCTTCTCTCTCTCTCTCTCTTATTCTCTATAGTTGCCATTCTCTCTTCTCCTCTCTCTCCTTCTCTCTCTTTCTCTTATTCTCTATAGTTGCCATTCTCTCTTCTCCTCTCTCTCTCTTATTCTGTATAGTTGCCATTCTCTCTTCTCCTCTCATTCTCTCTCTCCCTTATTCTCTGTAGTTGCCATTCTGTCTTGTCTTTCTCTCCTCCAAACTCTTTCCATCAGATAACCCCCCACCTTCTCTTTATCTCTGTGTCCTGATCTTCTAACTTGTATGATTTTAACATAATGCTTTTAAAGCCTTGCTCATTGGCATCTTAATGTTGTCTGTATTTTAGTGTCAAGGCAGACAGTGATCGAACAGAGGGTTACATCCCTTCCCCCTCCCCTCTCTCTCTCTTTCTCCCTCCCTCTCTCTCTCTTTCTCCCTCCCTCTCTCTCCCTCTCTCTCTCTCTGTATTGGCTGCTGTTGTGTTGCCCTAACAGTGGTGTAATTATTCATGCTGTCTTGCCTCCCTGGTTGTCTGTTTTGCGGTGCTCCTCTGGTGAGGGGCAGCTTCAGATAAGCTGGAGCACAGTGCTGCTCAGATAAGGAAATGATTAGTGGCTACAAGAGTAGTTTACATCCTCAACAACATCACTGCGGCATAACGGCAGATCAATGGCTTTTGTCTGCGTCATGTTTTTTTCTCTCTTCTGAAATGAGTTTGTGTTAGTGATTATGTGTGTGTGTGTGTCTGTGTGTGGTGTGCCTGTATGTGCGTGAATGCATGTGTGAATGTTAGTAAGGGGGTGTGTATGTATGAAAGACAGGGGGCAGAAAGAGAAAGAGAGTGTGTGTGTGTGTGTGTGTGTGTGTGTGTGTGTACTGTATGTTTGTGCACCAGTAAACTTTCCTATGATAGAACCAAATGACACAATATGTTTTCTCAGGAATAACATATTGTTTATCTACGATAATCATTATCTGTCTCCCCTGGCAACACCTGCATCAAGAGATGGACAGTTTAAAAACACATAAACCTGCTTTCCATACAAATGACATATAAGCTAACCTAGTGACAGGTATCAGCCCAATAAATGACATATAGGAAGCTAACCTAGTGACAGGTATCAGCCCAATAAATGACATATAGGAAGCTAACCTAGTGACAGGTATCAGCCCAATAAATGACATATAGGAAGCTAACCTAGTGACAGGTATCAGCCCAATAAATGACATATAAGAAGCTAACCTAGTGACAGGTATCAGCTCAATAAATGACATATAGGAAGCTAACCTAGTGACAGGTATCAGCTCAATAAATGACATATAGGAAGCTAACCTAGTGACAGGTATCAGCCCAATAAATGACATATAAGAAGCTAACCTAGTGACAGGTATCAGCTCAATAAATGACATATAGGAAGCTAACCTAGTGACAGGTATCAGCTCAATAAATGACATATAGGAAGCTAACCTAGTGACAGGTATCAGCTCAATAAATGACATATAGGAAGCTAACCTAGTGACAGGTATCAGCTCAATAAATGACATATAGGAAGCTAACCTAGTGACAGGTATCAGCCCAATAAATGACATATAGGAAGCTAACCTAGTGGCAGGTATCAGTTTATTATGTTCCCTATTGAATGATCATGACAAGGCGTCTGTATTAGCCATAATCAATATTTCTCACATCATGTGTATTTAGCCAAATGTTATGCCTTGGGTCTGGTCTGCTTGAGCCATTTCATCATTATCAGCATCATCAGCTGGTTAGCATAGCTGTCTCCAGGGGAGAGTAACGTGAGGCGAAGTAAGGCTTGATGGATAGCTGCTCCCAAAATTACCCAAAGTGCCACACACACACACACACACACACACACACACACACGCACACACACACCCTGCTCCCAAAATGACTCAACAAAGTGGCATAGCCTGCTGCAGGGCCTGGCAAGGAGGGAGACAAATTATAAAGTCATCAAGCGTGATAGTGCGATCCCACCCACACACCTGAATTTCATGTATATTTTAAAGAGAACAAAGTGATAATGTGCTTTTTCCTCCAGCTTTGCTGTAATACGCAAATTGCTCGTCAAAACAAATTGCAGACAAACAAAAACAAACGTCTATGTAATACACCAACAGTAGCATTCCGAGTCATTTTAATAAATGATGAAAAAAACCAACAAAACTGTATTCTGATTAGTCACAGTCATATCTCGTGGTATTTCTTTTAATTTAAGACTATCAATAATTATAAAAGTCATTATTCAGGGCCATTAAGAGCATTCCCATCCTCAGTCACTTCACGCCCCAAAAAACTATTTGGAAGGAATGACATGCTAGTTACTGATTAGCTTATCTGGAGGATCAAAGCCATCTTTGGGTTTTAAGAAAAGCATGGAATATTAATGGGTTTTAAGAGAGCCTCTGCTGCCGTTAAACCAGCGTTTCTCAAACTGTGGGTCGCGACCCACTACTGGGTCGTGGAGACATGCCAGGTGGGGCGCAAACTGACGTGAAAAACAGGAGTTTTTTTATTTTTTTTTTTTATCTGTAGCCTGGGCCCGCGGGTAGCACCCGATGCGCAATGGACGCACTGTTCACAGGGAAGCGCTCGTGTCAAGGCAGCTTAGTTAGTCCCGACCTACATGAGATTTTGAACGTTGTTGTGAGAGTGGTGAATTTCATCAAAACCCGGCCCTTAAAACATACCTGTCAACACTCCCGTTTTTCCCGGGTTTCTCCCGTATTTCAAGGTCATCTCCCAGCACCCTCCCGTTTTGTTATTTCTCCCGGAAAACTCCCGTAATTTGCATGGCCATCAAACTTAATTTTAAAATCATTGATCCATTCAGGTTGCCAGATTGTGTATGAAATACACCCTACACATACACGATCACTTAGTTTCAATTTCAACCGTTTTGTCATAGGCTAAAACCTGGTTACCCAAAACCCAAATAAGGAAGCGGGTGCCGACTGCGCAGCCTGAGTCTCGTCGTAAGCAAGCGGGCTAGTTGAATGGCCTACTCCAGAACTAGCTGTTGTGAAATTGTTGGGAATTTAATTGATTAACACATCACATACTGTAAACTGTTATTGAGTGTTGTTGATACACTGAACTTGTGCCCTCGGAACCAAATCTGACAGCAAGCAGCTTTGGAGTTTTGGAAGTAGGCTGCAGGCAGGCAGCTGGTGGATACATAACTGGCATGCGTAAGGTAATGGTAAGGTTAAAGCAATGACCGAAATGCAGTGTTGAAGCACGTGTATGAAACGTATTAAATATGCAAACACAGATCCGGTATAACCCCCGAAAAAAAATCTCCCGTTTTTGTAAAGCTAAATGTTGACAGGTATGTCTTAAAAGCTCGTCTATTCTCCGCACTTTGCGAAGAGATGGTAGCTGACCAAAAGGCTGTACTGTTTCACAGCGAGGCAAGGTGGCTTTCCCGAGGTAAAGTGTTGTCGCGCGTGTTTGAGCTCCGAGTCGCCTCTTCTTGGAGGAAGAGCGCATGTTTGAATCTGCAAGCACGTTCACTAATGAACATTTCTTGACGAAGTTGGCCTATCTTAGCGATATATTTGATATATCTTAGCGATACATTTGAGTTAAATGTCCAGTTACAAGGCAAAGACAAGCACCTACCTCACCTAGCAAATAAGATTACTGCATTCACCAAAAACACTTGAGTATGGGACAGGCGCCTCGATCGCGACAGTATTATGCCTTTGAGATTTCTGTGCGAAATCGCTGAAATGTCTGATTGGGAGCCACTCTTGTGATCCCATGTATTAAACAGTAGGCCTACATCACATCCCTGCAAAGTTTATTTCAAAAATATTTCCCAACCAGCAGTGCTCAGTATGTCTGGATTATGGATCCATTTAATGCAGCATGTTGGTATTTCACTGAATATATTGTACAATGCTGTAAAATGACCTATGCTTCCTAATATGTTGCTGGCAAACAGAAATATGTGTGTTATGTATTTATTTATTATTATATCTGCAACACCAGCTGATTTTAACTCTGTTGAAGAGGATATATTTAGAACTTGTCATTATTTCAATAAATTTGACAATTTTAAGCTTGACCTACCACTTTCTTAGAGCGATGAGGGACAGGTGGGGCTCGAGAATGCCCCCTTGATCAAAGTGGGGAATGAAAGAAAAAGTTTGAGAACCACTGATCTAGTTTGTTAACTACCACAGTCACGAGTTGGGTCGCGATAGTCTGTCATTTTTAAAAAGTGGGTCCCCAGAAAAAAAGTTTGAGAAACACTGTGTTAAACACACACCAGAGGAAAATAACAATTAGGCCTGGCCACACACACACACACACCAAATCAATGGAAAATGACAATTAGGCCCAACTACAGGGCTAGGGGGGCTGCTTGGTAAATATTAGGAGAGGAATTATGAGGGGTGAACTTTGATTAAGGAACCTCAACCTCTCCCTGCGCATTTATACACACACACGCACACACTCGCACACACACACGCACGCGCGCACACACACATCTTAAGCACTGCTTAATAAATTATTCATCAGCGTTATGAGGCTATGCAGCTGGCCGTTAGCAAAGGAGGCATCAGATTGATGGAGACAGGGAGTATCAGAAGCCAGAGAAGCCGTCAGGGTGTGAATCAACGCTGAGGTGGACGAGGTGTGTGTGTGTGTGTGTGTGGCTGATTTATGCCCCAGAGAATAGAAGGGGCAAACCCAAGGCTTCAATCGGACTCTACTGCCCATGATGAATAAGGGTCAGACATCCGCTGCACCAAATCAACACCGATTAGACAAATGCCTCTTAATGGGGCACCTCACAGACACACACATTAGTGCCTTTGACATTATGAAAACCCCTCAACATTCTCTTTTTGACCAGGGCGAGTGAGCGAATGCCTGCCAGTGATTGGCTGCAGTGGTTTAGTTGCAGATGTTCTTGACTTTAACCCAGTTGTCCTGGTGATCTTGGGTATATAAAAAAAAATACTGAATCAGAATGATTCATCCAATTAGGTTCTTGGTAATATGTCGAACTCCACTTTGCCAGAGAAAAGTGTATGGCATCTTACTAGCTAATGATTTGGCCAATCAGAAATTACCCCTGACACACACACACACACACACACACACACTTGAATAATGACACATTGGAAAGCTAGCAATAGCTTGAAAGTCTTCTCACAGCTTTCAAGGAGTGAACTATATGACAGTAGAAGGCTAACACATCAGAATGCTAGCCTCTTATGGTTAACTTCAGCTTCACAATGGCACAAATAACTTATTAATAATAGCTTAATAGCTTATTAATTATGTGTATCCAAAATGTATGTTTTGTGTGTGTATGTGTGTGTGTGTGTATGTGTGAACATGGATCTTTCTAAATTTGTAGATCTCTCTCACTCTCTCTGTGTGTATGTGTTGAGTGAGTGAGTGTGTGTGAGTTTTTGTGTGTGTGTGTATGTGCTTAGTAAGTGTTTGTGCGTGTTTGTGTGTATGTGTTGAGTGAGTGAGTGAGTGTGTGTGGGTGTGGGGTTGGCAGGGATTTGTGTGAGCAGCTGTTGTCTGGGTAATGAGTCGCCCTCTCACTCTCAGTCTCATAATTATCACCATTGTAATTTGTGACGATGGCCCACTCGCTCATTCAATCACACACACCACTAACACACGCAAACACATATACACCTCTCACACACACATAAACACCTCTCTCACACACATATACACCTCACACACACACACACACAGGTGCCCAGTGCAGGCGACCCCTGCGGGTGTTGAATATAGCAGGAGGTGAGAACACACATGGGTGTGATACCTAATTAGCTGTGCGAGATGCATTTTTAGCTCCCCTCTGTTCATGTGTGTTTCTGTGTGTGTGTGTGCGTGTGTGTTTTAACATTTTCTGGAAATCTGACTGTGTGGGTGGGAAGTACCTCTGCAAATTTGAACAAAATGCTCCTTCGTTGCTTAAGGGGACTGTTCACTGTTTTTCATTCACATTAAAACAAATGTATGTGTGTAAATGATTCAAATTTGTTTTGTAATTTGATATGAATACTGCTGCCAGAGACAATCTGACTGTGTGGATGACTCTAGTTTCTGAGGTTGCAGGGTCTCTGTGGGAAGTCTGGATGCTTATAGATTTGCTCATCTAACACTGGAAAAGACTAGCATCAAAACAAGAGTTGCTTGTTGCTTGGCTGTGAATTCCTTCCGAGTTCCATTTTCTGTTTTTGCAACATTTCTGACTTCAGTCCTGTGGAGTTGTCTATTTGGTTTGTGTGTGTGTGTGTGTGTGTACGTGTGTTTAGTGTGTGTGTGTGTGTGTGTGCATGTGTATGTGTGTGTGTCTCCTCTGGTCGTGAAGCATCTCTGACTTCAGTCCTGTGGTGTTGTATATTTGGTGAGCGTGTGTGCGTGTGTTTTTAGTGTGTGTGTGTGTGTGTGTGTGTGTGTCTAGTCCTCCGGTTGTGCAGCATCTCTGACTTCAGTCCTGTGGTGTTGTATATGGTGAGCGTATGTGCGTCTGTTTTTAGTGAGTGAGTGAGTGAGTGAGTGTGTGTGTGTGTGTGTGTGTCTAGTACTCTGGTCGTTCAGCATCTCTGACTAAAGGCCTGTGGAGTAAGGAACTGCTGATTCATCTCCTGAGTGACAGGTCAATTCTCTCCCAGCGTCCATCTCTTGGCTATGCCATCTCTGTCTGGTGCCCAGACAACCCTCCTCTGCTCTCTATGGGCCTTTCTGAGGCAGGTATCACATTGGAAATAACAAAGTGTCAGCGGTGAAGCAAAGCTCAGACCACAATAATAAAAAATAAGCTCCATCCCCTTCCTAAGTTACATGAACGGGATTACGTTCTGTTGCCTTAACTCTATAACTATTCTGTTGCCTTAACTCTTAAAATTATGGGAGGGGTCACAAAATGATTTTTCAAAAAGTTTTTAGACAAACATGTTTAAGAACTGGGACATTCTACAATTCAGTGTTTCCATAATGTTCCTCCGAAAGTGGAGTCTCTGTTTATGCGAATCTTTAGGCCTACCTGCACCTCTTGCAATGGCTAGAGCTCGAAGATGCTGTGTGAGCTTACCAGTGACAACACAATGTAGCCTTCTTTTGCCAGAGGAGGGCTAGTTATACATTGAACAAGTGCTAGTTATCCATTGGAAAATAATAAATCAGATTGTTAAAGGCTGCCATTGACAGCACATTTGGTGTTGACATAGCCTAGCTATGAAAGAACACATTTTCTGCCTCTGCCACCAATGCCTATCTCGCAACATTTTCCAAAGTGGGGGGTCGCTGGACTTTTGATTGATTAATTTATTTCTGGATCAAAGACGATAAAACAGTAATCCAAAGGATGGCATGCTAAAGTAACATACTTATTTCCAGCATGGTCCTATGCCATGGCTGGCGGAAGGCAAGTCAAGTCAAGTCAAGTCGGCTTTATTGTCAATACAAAGAATTGAAATTTCGTTTCTTACTTTCCCATGCAGACATAGACATACTTTAAATACAGACATAGACATACTTTAGACATAGACATAGCCATAGACAATAAAAAATAAAAATATAGACATACCACATACAGACATTAAAGTGCGAGACTGAAATATAGAACATATATCAAAATATAGAAATATAGAATATATATCAACAGAGGTAGTTGTGTGTATATTTACATAGTCCTAGCGTAACCTTCTGACAGAGTAGTAGTGGCAGCAGCATTGTGGCAGAGTGATAAATAACATTGATAACATTTACATGAAGTTTAAACTTGTGCTTGTGTGTACTGTATATTTACATTGATATGCAGTCATTTCAAGTATATCAGGCTTGTAACACGTTAGGCTGCGCAGTCACAGTGCAGTTCCACAGGGCGGTGTTGGGGGTTAGGGTATACAGGATCCTAGGTTCCTGGCTGGCTGGTGGGTGGGGAGGGCGGTCAGTGATGGGAGAGTGGGTAGAGTGTTCTGTGTTACAAATGCGCTGGAGGGTCTTCCTGTTCTGATCTGTGCAGCTTCCGCCCCACACTGTGATGCAGCTGGACACGATGCTCTCTATGGTCCCTCTGTAGAATGTGGTCATGACGGAAGGCGTGGCACTTGCCTTCTTCAATTTGCGCAAGAAGTAGAGGCGCTGCTGGGCTTTCTTCGCCAGTGATGCTGTGTTGGTGGTCCAGGAGAGGTCGTCGCTGATGTGCACCCCCAGGAATTTTGTGCTACTCTCTCCACAGCATCTTCGTCGATGGACAGTGGTGGCAGTTGTTTGTGGCCTCTCTGAAAGTTGACAACAATCTCCTTGGTCTTGCTGACATTCAGCAGGAGGTTGTTGTCTTTGCACCATTTGGCCAGCAGGTCTACTTCTTCTCTGTAGTGAGCCTCATCGCCCTTAGTGATGAGGCCCACCAGTGTTGTGTCGTCCGCAAACTTCACCAGATGGTTGGAGCTGTGAGTGGTTGTACAGTCATGTGTTAGCAGTGTGAAGAGCAGGGGGCTGAGCACACACCCTTGCGGGGCCCCCGTGCTCAGGGTCAGAGTGCTTGAGGTGTTGTTCCCGACACGTACTGCTTGTGGTCTCTGCAACAGGAAGTCCAGCAGCCAGTTGCAGAGGGAGGTGCTGAATCCTAGCTTGTCCAGTTTGCTGATGAGTTGTTGTGGTATTATGGTATTGAATGCTGAACTGAAGTCTATGAACAGCATTCTCACATATGAGTCTTTATTGTCCAAGTGGGTGAGGGCTAGATGGAGGGCAGAGCAGATTGCATCCTCCGTGGATCGTTTGGCTCGGTATGCAAACTGGAAGGGGTCCAGGGTGGGGGGTAGGGTGGCTTTGATGTGTGACATGACTAGCCGTTCGAAGCACTTCATGATTATGGGCGTGAGTGCTACAGGACGGTAGTCATTGAAGCATGATGGTGATGATTTCTTTGGCACAGGTAAGATGGTGGCAGTTTTGAAAAGTGATGGGATGACTGCTTGCTCCAGAGAGGTGTAGAAAATGTCTGTAAAAACATCCTTCAGCTCTTCTGCACAGTCCTTCAACACTCGGCCTGGTATGTTGTCTGGGCCTGCTGCTTTGCGTGGGTTAATGGTGGCTAGTGTCCTCTTCACGCTGGCAGAGGACAGGTACAGGGGTTGGTCGTGGGGTTCTGTGGGTGAGTGTCATTTTGTGCTTCAAAACGGGCGAAAAAACTGTTCAGGTCATTTAGCAGAGAGATGTGGTTCTCACAGCTCCGTGGCGCAGGCTTGTAGTCAGTGATGGCCTGTATGCCCTGCCACAGGCTCTGTGCGTCTCAGCTGTCTTTGAAGTGTCAAGGCATGGGCAATCAGGGCAATTGCCCAGGGCGCCAAACCACCAGGGGTGCCACAGTGTGGCGAGCTACAGGCTACAACATTGAAAACACACTGATTGTCAAATAATGCCATAGACCGTTCATGTGGGAGCAAGTAATTCATTTTCAGTGATAACAGTTAAATAACAGTCATGAATGAGACGTTCAAAGCCTACTGTAGTGCCGCAGAATACAGAAAAGTGCATAGGTTGAAAAGTTTGGAAAGTTGTTCCAAAAACGTTTCTCCCACATTTGATGAGGGTGCTGATCTTTAGCCTGAATCGCCAGATTGCTAGCAGTGCCCTGAGCTTGTTTCGCCGCAACAAGACAGTCCTATCACAGGGTGATATGAGACAGCGACACCCGAATTGCGTTCCTAATGTCACATTTAAATGTACACCTAACAGACGGCATCATATTCAATAGGTTTGTCCGCTTTCTGTATAATAGTCTGTAATAATAATATTTTTATGTTAATAGAAAGCCTAATTGCTTAATTGTAGCTACCGTTTTTTTTGTGAGGCCCGGTCGCAATTGTCCAGCAACATTTTATTATTTTTTCGTGCAGTCCAGTAGCGCTGGAAAGTGGCAACGTTGAGCTCTCCCACACATTGATCCTAGCCCCGATCTGCACAATGCAGCCAGGGGCTTCTGCGAAGGTACTTTAGCACACAGTCTATGAACATAGGGGTGACATATTCCTATTTTGCCCAGGGCGCAGGATTGCCTTCCGGCGGCCCTGTCGCCAGACAAAAAGTTTAAGAACCTCTGCCTTAACTGAAAACAAATACAAATAGTTACACTTTGGAAGATGAGCCAAGTTGAATGCTCAAACTGTTTGCCGCTAGCGCAACACTGCAGCTCCAACTGTTCCACTGCCGAACCATAGCGAACAGGAAATATGCTGAACCATAGTGAACAACAGGAAACTGTAGACCCTTTCAACAATAAAAACAAAAACAATGCTTGGACGTTCTATTTGGGCCCCAATCTACTTCCTCTGCATTAAGATAACATATGGAATGTTAAAACGGAAGTCTTGTGGGGCCAACTATGATGCTGATAATGTAACTCTCTTGAAAGGGTCCATACAATCATGTTGTGTGTCTGTAGCAATGCAGGCTATGCAATCATGTTGTTGTGTGTTGTGTGTCTGTTTATTTGTGTATTTGTGACTGTTTAGTTGTGCCTGTGCAGCACCTTAATGTAACATGTCAGTATTTTTCTTTTAAGATTAGACGGCTATATTTGTTAATGACAAAGACATTTACGACATGGTGCCAGTAAAATGATATTAACTAGTTGCAAAAAGACCTACACAACATGTGTATGTCTCCATAATAAAGTGTATGGAAAATTAGATAAAGTATGAAACTCAGGTCCACACACACACACACACACACACACTCAATGACAGCAGTAAAAAAGAAATGAATCCTAAACTCCCCGGAGTCTCTAAAACACATTTTATGATGTTATTGCGACGAAAACGACTGGGTCATCAATATCCTTTCCCTGTAGAGGACATTCCAAAGCTCACCAGTGTATTATATCTTAGCCCTTCATTAGGAGTGACCTCCTCAGTCACAAGTGTGAAAACAAACACTACAAACAAACAAACAAACAAACAAAGTGGGGGTGGCCAGGCGAGGTCATAGAGGAGCCCTGTTTCTCAGGTACACCATGTCCTGCCCCTGACCAGCCGGTATCCACTCAATCATCCGGTGAACACAGAGAAACATATGCTGAGAGTGAGAGAGCATGGACCTAAACATTGACGAGAGGACACACTCTGGCTGTGTTCGAAACGGAAGGCAGCCTCAATAGACAGCTGTCTCACTCACTAGACATGACTTTGGATTGAATGCATCTTTTAAGAATGAGTGTAGCACTCTAGAACGTGGAACGTCTAACTAAACTAGCTTACGGAAACTAGCAGGCTAACGGTAGAAAGTAGCTTGGCCGGCGGCACATTTATCAGACCAGACGCTGGAAATGGTTACAACAATGGTATAATCAGATAGTACAGTGTTGTAAGCAAAATCATGTCAAACAAATCACATTTCAACAGATTCAGCAGCTATTACCATAGACAGTAAAATAAATGGACGAACAGACTCCGTCGTTCTCAATGGGAGGGTACTGAGTCATTTTTCAGTTGGTCCCCCCAGTACTGCGCAGACTCGCACTTAACTTCGTGACGTTAGCCATCGAACTGAATCTTGTAACTCATATGATAGATACACAGAAATTCTTCTCACACTTCCTTTGCCTTCAAAGTCATCAAAGTTAAACATTTATTTATGTATTATTATTAATATCATCCTCACAAGTGATATCAAGTCGTGTTAATGTTGAAACTACCACACATGATCATCTTCAAAAACAGTCATGGTAAAACAAAGCAAAAAAGTTATAGCCTTGAGGCTGATCTTCTTTCCACTTTTCTGACCTACGGTCAATCCATCGAAAACCTCTGAAATGATTATCGTTAGACTACCTAGCTAACACCTTAACAATCTTTGGTAAAACTACTGTTTTTCATTAGGTTTACTTGCCTCTATGCTTTACCTTAACATAGGCTAGGCTACATAGCTTTGTTCACGAGTTTCCGTGCTGGCTGGACTACGCTTCTTATCCAAACAATACGGTTATCTCCCTTCAGTGCGTTAGCTTCCCTTCAACAGGACATGCTAAACATTCTTCTTACGGGAACCTAACGCACGCGCACGAGGTAGTCGAGTCTTGTTTTGCCTTTTATTGTTTATGTAGATAACACAGAAGCTAAAATATCGGCACATGATATATGTTATATGAAGTTACGGGAGTAAAAAAATCCTAAATGAATGGGCGTTCTATGGGGTTAGCAGAGAGTTGATAACCACCGCTACATCGATGCTTCTACTTTTCTTAAAAGGCAGCAGTTTTTTACCGTTTCGAAAAGAGCCTCTCTCGCTCTCTCTGTCTATCTCTCTCACATACACACCCACCCACACAAACACACACTAACCAAAGAGTTAAAGGACACACACACACACAAACATTAAAAATACTAGAAATACAAGAACACAAACACAAAAAAACTGTCCTAAAAGTGGAAGGACACACTCACATACACATACACACACATTCCCTAACTCAAAAGTTAAAGGACACACACACGCACACATTAACCCAAGGGATAAAGGACACACACAGGCACACTGAAGGAGGGGTTTTGCAGATGTGTGGAGGTGCTGCTCCGCTGGGCCTTGTCCCAGTGATATAAAGCACGGCTATCTGCTTTGCCAACATCTTAGAACAATTAACTGAGTTTGCCCTCTCCTCCATCTCCTCTCCTCTCCCCAGAGACCCAGCAGAGAAGCCATTTTCACAGCACAGAGCAGAAATCCAGCCTAAAGCCCGAGGCAAGGTCCTCAGCAGACAACCACACACGCACACACACACATACACACACACACACACACACACACACATACCACACAGACACACACACACATACAGACACAATCACTCACACACATATACACACACACATGCAAATTCAACATTTATCAGTTGTCTGTGAATATACACATTTGCAACTGAGTAATGCACATTTATCAACACACACACACAGACACAATATCCTTAATAGGGTGATGCCCTAAAGCCATGGGCTCATGTTATTGGCTGGGATTTGTCGTGTTAATCATTGTTATGCACCAGTACTCAAAACTAGCTAACGACTACTGTAAAGTTCAGTAAACACTGACCTATACTGTAGCTTTCATACTAGCTAACGACTACTGTAAAGTGAAGTCCAGTAAACACTGACCTATAGCTTTTCAAGCTCAATACTAGCTAACGACTACTGTTAAGTCCAGTAAACACTGACCCAATAGCTTTCCAAGCTCAATACTAGCTAACGACTAGTGTAAAGTGAAGTCCTGTAAACACTGACCTATAGCTTTCCAAGCTCAATACTAGCTAACGACTACTGTAAAGTCCAGTAAATACTGACTTATAGCTTTCCAAGCTATACTGTAGCTCTGGACAAGAGTTTGGAAAAGTCTTGGGTCTGTTAAGGAGTATTTCTCCATATGCACTTGTAGCCAGTTGCATTCTCGCTCTGTCTGTCTCCTCCTGCTTACCTTACACACTGGTCTCTAACGAAGGGGGCGGGGCAGGCATGTAGCTAGCCATTCATTCAGATCCTGGTATTAGGCCATGGTATAAAGGTGCCTAGTAGGTCGGACTGTCTTCCTCTCTGTCTCTCGCTCGGTTTGTCCCTGGGTTTCACGCAGGAGCCAATCGCCAGGTATGTTGCAATTTCGCTGCATTGGTTAAGCTATTCATGCCTAGTTTTAATACTTTACTCTTTCCATCTGTAGCTCTGCCTCCCTTTACTCTGCCGTGGCTGTATGGAACCCTGACCTGTCTAGCATTAGATAACTCTCCCCTGCAGGTATGCATTTCCAAATATTTATTATCTCCCTTTATTAGCCTTTTACGGAGTCTTAATTGCTCTTTTGTTTATGTATGCTTGCAGCTTATGGCGATGGTACGGCGCGTGTGTTTTAAGCGTTCTTTAGGCCTACTGGCTAATCAGTGACTGCAAGTGTTTGGTATGTATGAAACCGAATGTTGTAGCTTTTTGGTGTGGCATTTGAGACACTGATACACTCTAAGTGTTGACTATTTATGTTACAGGTAGCATGGCTTCGTCAAGTTTGCTTGTTTAGTGTGGTCACGCTGCTGTCTTGTCCATAGCATTAGTTTTCATTTATTTTTATGTTTACGTCATCACAGGTCCTCCGTGTCGCGGTAGCTGACCTGTTTGTGTTGCTCTTTGCTTGATTGGGATTTCCCAGGCGGGTTTGCTTTGTTTGTTTGTTTTTGTTTGCTGGTCTGTTGTGCTTTTGCCTTAGTGTGTGTGTGTGTAATCGTGTTTTCTGAGTTTGTAGTGTGTCTGCATGCCTAGCTTTTATCCCAGCGAGGATTATTTCCCTGGCTCAAGCTTTACATCTCTAATTGGTATAACCTACATGCTGGTGTTTGTGGTTGCTGTGCTCCTTTTTTTGATCAGTTTATGTGTTGGCAGGCCTGTGGGTTATCTTCGGCGGGGGGTAGCTAGTCACCTGGTGGCGGGCTTGTGAACTTCACTTTGGAGTGTACTATGGAATATCGGTGGTGGCTTGCTGTGACAATGGTGTAACACTTTTCTGCAGTGAGAGTGCACGTGTGGACACCTTCCTTGATAGTCTGCTTCCCCCCCATCCAGGTAAGCCCCGCCTGCCAGTATAATTTTCTGTTTTATTTTGGTGTGTGCAACATTCCCAGCTGATGTGTGCTTGTGCTATTTAACTCATGTCATGCATCCAACACGACAGTAGAAAGATACAATAAGAACACTAAAATAAAGTATATTTTTATATGTTTTATATTTTTATATGTTTTATATGCTACTGTATGCTGACTGAGGTTGAGTTACTGTTGAGATCTTACATCACGGCGTCCAGTGATGTCCATGCCACCCTTACATCACGACGGCCAGTGATGCCCAGCTGAAGAGCTGTCCAGTGATGCCCAGCTGAAGCGCTGTCCAGTGATGCCCAGCTGAAGAGCCGTCTCCTTCGGACTCGCCAGCCCTGACTTCTCTGTTGGCTGTCCTGTTCTACTGAGTTGATTTATCTCAATTCATTTGGCTGTTTTTTGTTAATCAGTCACAGAAGGCTCATTTATTGACTCCTGTCAAGCGTTTTGCTTAAATGTTACTGACTCCTACTCCTGGCAGTCAGAAGTAAAATACCACAGGTATTGAGTAAAATATTTGAAACACAATGTGGGATAACATTCAGTTTGTGCTACTGTGTCTGGTTGTCCACCCATGAGGTATGTTCCCCAGAGCCAGAAAGTTCTACCACACCACTCTACACCACGTCACACCACACCACACCACACCACTCCACTCCACGTCACACCACACCACTCCACGTCACGTCACACCACACCACACCAATCCACACCACACCACGTCATACCGCACTACACCACTCCACACCATACCACACCACGTCACACCACTCCACACCACACCACACCACACCATGCTAGAACAGTTTGCCTCTTTAGAAGTCAGAAAGGTCATACATGTTGACATATACTGATTCAGAAATGGGTAAAAAAATGGTAACACTTTATTTTAAGGTTCACATGTTAGCCACCAATACATACCTAATTAATACCTGTATTAGTGACTTGTAAGGCATGTGTTAGGCAACATTAACCATTTGTTAGGTGTGTATTCACAAATTTCTTGTTCATGATTAATTAGGCCTTTTTTATTGATATAATCTTAATAATGACCTTGTAAGCCTTGATCTCTACATACTAATTAGTAGTAAGTACCAACATAGAATATGCATAACCTACTTGTATACTGTCTGAATAAATCCCAAATAGTAGGAGAACAGTTGTAGAATAAGCAAGACCTCATTGCTGCATTTCACTGCCCAGGTTGCTGTGTGAAATAGCACTTAATAACTGTTTAAAATATCACCTGTCCAACCCCTGTATTTTCATCACACATTGTTGTACAGCATGTCTGCATTTGATGTGCAAAACATTTCTTTATTGCTACTTTTATTAAAAAATACCATTTATCATCACATCGTCAACACTGTTCTACAGTATGCCCCGCATTTAATCTGTGATACATGTCTTAATTACTACCTTCCTAATGGTCATTTCTGTAGCTTTAGTTAATACTACCCTGTATGCTTCTTTTACTCAGCTTTGGTTCCTGCCCGGTGCTGGTGTAATCTACTGGGGCTTTGGGCTGCGTAGCCGCCCGCATCTTTTGGCCTCTTAGGGGTTTCTGATGAGTCTGCACAGTGCTAAGCTTAATTAGTCCATTAATTATCCCACAGTGAAAAGTGGGGATATTTCACCCAAAGTCATTAGGTAATCTGTGAGCTACAATGTGCACACACGAAGGTCAATAGCGTAAGTCATTAAAATGAAACACTCGTCAACATGGAATGGGCCTCGGCAAGCAAGTCTCTGATGACACAGACACAAAAGACAACAGGTCAATTAGGAGAGTGCCATAACACACACACACACACACACACACACATTTAGTACACAATCTCTGCTGCAGAGTTTTAGAACACACTCTTATTTAGAACACAAATATGGGTTAGTGGTATAACACACTCACACACACACACACACACACAGTCTACTCTGTGTGATTACAATGATGTACAGACCTCTGAGGTTCAAGGTCCACTCTTTCCAAATATGGTAATCCACCTGAAATGTGGTGTCTCTGTAGGGAATCGACTGGCTTCTCCTATCAGAAACAGAATAGGTTTTGATTTTGTTGATCCACACTCGGTAGATTTGCATTTAATTGATTTGTTTTCACGTTGATAATTAGTCTTGTGCTTCACTCAGATCTCTGGACTATTGTGTGTCATGTATTTTGTAATAAAACATGTATTTCCTTTTTTGAAACGCAATCTAATATGTAGCGCTGAAGAAAAAAGACTGTGCAATGGTACCAACATCAGCATAACGTATTTTGGGGGAAAACTGTGATTAATCAATTACAAGGGGATGGAGGCAATTTGCATTGTGGATGTGTTGCAGAATTGGACTAATGACTAGTTAGCATGTGTGGATTGATCAAATATGGGTTGTTATGGTAACAAGAGGAGCAGTCTTTTTTCTTATCTTTATTTTCTCATCATTTGAGTCTCAGGCAACACATCTACTACTGAAAAGATGTTTCTAAAAGTCCTTCAGAGACCCCTAGCCACACTTAAACAGCCCAGTGGCCTTCACATATCTGTTCGCCTGTCTCCACACACACAAGACACACACACACACACACACACACACACACACACTGTTCCCATTATAGCAGTGGAGTATTCAAAAGGGGCTGTCCTTCATCCTGAGCTCCGTGCTTAAGTGCACTTTTCTCTTTCAGAAAGCCTTTCATGTTGTCACCCCTCCTCTCCTCCCTTCCTTGCCATCTCCTTTGCCAACTCGTCAGTGACTGACGGGCACGGAGTGCCATCTCCCGAGCCGAGCACTGCTATTAATTTTTTTTTAATTCATACCTTCTTTTCTCCCCCTGTATCTTTGTGTGTGTGTGAGAGTGTGTGTGTGTGTGTGTGTTTACAGGTGTGTGCTGCTCTGCTTCTCTTCTTGAGACGTGACCCAGAGATTATCTGGTGATGTAGGGTTATGCTTCGTTTAGATAAGCATCAACAAGGAACAAATAATCGACAAGCAACCATGTAATGTGAGTGTTTGGGCCATATGAAGCGACAACAGGCAATATGCACGGTGGGCTGGTAGTGCCAAGAATAATTTACATTTCAGAAAACCAAATTACAAAACAGCATTGTAGTGGTTTAGTGAGAGTGTTATAGTGGTTTAGTGAGACAGTGTTGTAGTGGTTTAGTGAGAGCGTTGTAGTGGTTTAGTGAGGGGTAGAGACAGCGTTGTAGTGGTTTAGTGAGGGGTAGAGACAGCGTTGTAGTGGTTTAGTGAGACAGTGTTGTAGTGGTTTAGTGAGACAGCGTTGTAGTGGTTTAGTGAGGGGTAGAGACAGCGTTGTAGTGGTTTAGTGAGACAGCGTTGTAGTGGTTTAGTGAGACAGCGTTGTAGTGGTTTAGTGAGGGGTAGAGACAGCGTTGTAGTGGTTTAGTGAGACAGCGTTGTAGTGGTTTAGTGAGGGGTAGAGACAGAGGTGCAGTTTATATGTGCAGTTTCTGCTGTTTAATTCAGCTGTCACTTTGCATCGATTTCTGCACATAAATATATGAGATTTGTATGACTTTCCCGTGGGAGAGGTGGGATGGGTTGAGTTATCAAAATGCCAAGAAGGCTGGATCAGGTAAGTGAAGGATGTAATTTATAGTTTTTCTGTGTTGATTTGTATAAACAAGATTAGGCATCTAGAAATATATTAGGTAGTGAATTTCTCCTCTGTTCATCTACCCATGAACTCAGATACCTCTGCGTCGTGTGTGCATTTGTGTGTGTGTGTGTGTGTGTGTTTGCTCATCTGTAGAGTCAGACAGTGTGTGTAAGTGCTGTGTATGATGCTTGGGTGAAGTAACACGGGACACTATTGCCTGAAGATATTTTGTTCATCTATGTACAGTACACACACACACACACACACACACACACACACACACACACACATTCGAAAAGGTCCGTTCTCCTTTGTAAGTGTGTGTGAAATCCTCCCCAGCCCCATCCATCACGTTCCTCTGGCTGAGAGTTTAAACCCAATGCCTGCCGGAAAGCCAAACATCTTTGAGATTAAAAGCAGAAAAAAACACTGAGTTCTTGCCTCATCCTCGTCTTTCAGGCATTTAGCATTTCCCACATGAATTCACAATTACACAGCCATCCGCTGAAGGAATATGTTGGTGGCCGTGTCGTCTCTGACTGTATGAATAGCATCTGTGGAAGTTGGGATAGAACTTTAGGTTTTTTTCTCCCTTTCACACCAGGAACAATTACTATTAAGATATCTATAACTATAATGATAAACGTATCCACACTGACCAACAATGGAAACAAGGAAAGTGTCTGCGGTGGTAGTGTAGTGGTTAAGGAGCTGGGCTAGCGTCCAGTAGCCTGAAAAGTTGTTGGTTCAATTCCCACCTTCCACCGTTGTGCTTTTGTTGCCCAAGTTGCTCAGGGGACAATGTAATCCCTTGTGATATAGTTGACATATGTAAGTCGCTTTGGATAACAGTGTCTGCTAAAATAATAAATGTAAATATAAATCTACAATGTGATTTCTGAAATTTGATAGATTCTGATTGGCTGTCAGCTGTTTAACGCTCTGAAAGCAAACCCACAACAATATCGTTCCTGTTATTGTTATCTCATAGACTGTATAGAACTATATATACAGTCTATGTGTTATCGTTATACAGTAGTTCATATGCGGACACTGTCATTCATATTAGCTAGAGCGATACTCATTGTAGTTATTGTGCTTGATGCTTCCTTTAGTGTAAGCTTGCCAATGTTTCAACCTTCTCATCAAGGCTACACAGCCAGCCACTGAAGGAATATGTTTTGGGGGCTGTGTCGCAGTGTTGGGGAGTAACGGAATACATGTACCGGCATTACGTATTCAGAATACAAATTATGAGTAACTGTATTCCGATACAGTTACAAGTTAAATAGTTGGTATTTAGAATACAGTTACATTGTTGAAATCAATGGATTACATGACGATACTTCTCTGTTTCATAAGTTTGTTCACTCTCTAAATAAACTCCATTTCCCAGAAGCTCCTGAAAGCAATCTATAATGAAATTGTTTACATGTTTAAATCCAAACCCTTGCACTAGCCTCAAAACGCAGCCAGCACGCATTATGGACACGTCATCGGAGACCCTGAAATGACTGTTTGCACAGCAAATTAGGAGTAAAGTAAGTGGAGGTAACTCCTGTTCCTCACTGATCGTGGTTCCTGATGTCTGTTCAAAGGATATTTTCCCAAGTATTAATAGGCTACTTCGGCCAATCGGTTACACAGTTTGCTAAGCAATAGGCCTAAGCAAAGCCTAGTTCAGACCTACAATAAAACCGATCTTTAAAATAGGCACTGCATTCTACGTTTTTTTTTCCAAATTAAAATAGCTTGATGGCCGTATTCCTACACTTATAAAATGCAATTCAATGCGGAAGTAATCTAAGTATTCAGAATACGTTACTCAGATTGAGTAACGTAACGGAATACGTTACAGATTACATTTTTGGGCATGTATTCTGTAACGGAATACGTTTTGAAAGTAACCCTCCCAACACTGCTGTGTCGTGTCCGACTGCATGTAAAGCATTGGTGATGTGTGTTTTTGATGTGTGTATTTTTGATGTGTGTATGTCCTTTATTCGTTTATTGCCATGGGTGACTGGTTGTTGTGCTACTCCAGGTGCCTTTCTAATTGCCCCTTGGGGATAAATAAAGTAAATTGAAGTGAATTGAATTTCTCCTTCACATCCTGATGCACTGATGGTTGACAGCATTGAGGAAATCAGACTCTCAAAACTATTAGCTGACTCAACCCAGTCAGTTTTTGCTTTGACTGTCAATATGTATTGATGTGTAAATTGTGTGTATTGAATTGTGTGTGATATTGCAATTAACCTGACACTACAGTATGCATAACAAAACAGTAAAATTGCTTAAAGGAATACGCCACCCCTAGGTGAAATTGGATCTACCCGCAGTCCCTAGAGTTGGATGAGTGAGCCAAAGCGTTTTATAGCCGACCCAGCCATTATCCTAATCTAGAAACTAATCTGGTGTATTGCTGGAAGTTGAGGGTTTTCAGATGCTGCGTGATGTCTTTGCGCCTGGCAGCGGTGCTTTGCCGGTGCTATGCCCGAAAATAGTTCCAAATCTAAATTGGTCTAGTAAATCCCTTCGTGTTAATTTGCATTGATATTTGTACCAGATGTGAATGTACAGGTTACGAGAAATAATTAAAAAAAATCTTGAGTTATTTGATTCACTTTTGCAACGACATGCTAGCTGGCAGCACCGGATTACAGCGACTACGTTAAGCTAAAGCTAACTGGGCCGTTTCTAGATTAGGACAATGGCTGGGTTGGCTATAAAACGCTTTGGCGGAATACGCCAAACCTAGGGCTGGCGTATTCCTTTAACTGGGATGAGTGTGCAAATAATGTTTTACAGTGCCTGTTCCGTTTGTGCCCACAAACAACTGCAAGAGCAGCAGGAGATATGGTAAATCACTTGGTGCTGAATCCATAGTTCCCCACCTATTTGTGAGTAGCTCTCCAAAAGTTTTAATCAAAATGTTCATAAATCTGATAACTCAAGTCACTTGTTAAACCTATTAAAAATATAATCAAATCAAATTCACAGTCTAGAGAAAGTAAAGGTTATAAGGAGCCTTAAAGGAGAAATCTGGCTAGTTTTCACATAGATATGTGCATGCCCCGAGAGAGTAATGCTGTAGATGTCCCTGAGCTCCTATGTGCATGCCCCGAGAGAGTAATGCTGTAGATGTCCCTGAGCTCCTATGTGCATGAGCTCCTATGTGCATGTCGCCAGAGTGTAGTGCTGTAGCTGTCCCTGACCTCCTATGTGCATGCCCCCACAGAGTAGTGCTGTAGCTGCCTGGATGCGTTGTAGCAACTCCAGCTAAGTAAAACCAATTGTTTTTTTCGGTAACCTCGAAACAGAGATCTATGTGAAAACTCGCCAGATATCTCGCCAAAATGCATCCTAGGGTGCTTTTGTGAATGTACCCAAGTCAAACTTTCGTTTAAAAGCATAATTACGTCCGAAGCGTCACTTTTAAGCTTGTCCATGTTGTCGTTTTCGGGTCAAATGGCCTTTTGAATGGGAATCGAATAGGGGCACTATTTTGATACATGATCGCGTCAAAATCGCTATTTTTTAAAACACTAAGAAGACTCGACACAACATGAAACTTTGATCGAAGTATCATCAGTGTCTCTACACATGAACTTGAGCATTGAGAACATTGTTTGTGTACACAGAGTTTACTAAAAGAAAGGTTTTGAACAACTCACTTAGTTTTTCGGCTCGCCGCCATCTTGCCAGTCAAGGAGTGAGTTTTCTTTTCAATAAACTATGTGTACACAAACAATGTTCTCAATGCTCGAGTTCTAGCACAGATCTAGCACTTGAACAGATTTCAGTTCTAGCTGCGAGGTAGATGTTAACAGAACAAGAAAAGGAGGACATGAGGATCACCCTGAAGAAGCCCACGCCTGGAGAGGTCAATCATGACCGAGACGAGGATCACCCTGAAGAAGCCGACGCCTGGAGAGGTCAATCAAGACCAGGATGACGATCACTCTGAAGAGGCCCACGCCTGGAGAGGTCAATCATGACCAAAAGGATTCTTTTGAAAAGGAACGGCTTGCAGGCAGGTCGATGCAATATAATGAAGAAATGGAAAAACAACATGGCATTTACACAGCACAAGATTGAACTGACATTTCCATTAGACGGAAAGAAGTCACAGGGATGCAGCCTATCAGAGGTCTAGGAGAGATGGCCTACGCTGTGATGTTACAGGTCTAGAAGAGATGACCTACGCTGTGATGCTACAGGTCTACGAGAGATCCCCTTGCAGGGGTAAGGCTTTCAAATGCCCATTCCAGTATGTGTAATTGGACAGGAATGATTGTACTGCATTGGCAGAAGAAATACAGGATATGATGTTAGGGGTGGACATAATAGCTGCAAATAATATTGTTTTATTAATTGTGTCATTCAGATACGTCAATCCACACAGTTCACTAAATTGAGCGCACAATGAGAGCACAATTTAGTCAAATGAGCACACTAGTAAAAGGAGCACACATCCGTATGACTTTATAAGTATCTAGGAGCAACAAGAGAAATTAAGATTTCAGCCTTCAATTCAGCAACTACAACAACATATTACATTTCTACAGCGTATAATTGTCATGCAAAATGAGTAAATACATTACATACATGACATTGAAGGAAGACATCCATAGTTACCCTCACATGAATACTGTACTTAGATGAACAAGAAGATCTTAGAAGAATTGTTCAAACTTGTACATTTGGGTAAAATCAACAGCTTACCTGCATCTAGCCATAGTGGAAACTGTGGTATGACTGCCTACCTCTACGCCATCAGTAGAAGCCGTCAGACGTGATTTACAGTATTTTACCGTATTTTTATACGCTATATATGTTCCCTAAACGTCAAGCCCATGGAATTATGGTGTCGTTAGAGACTTGCTTCACCAGATGATCTGTATAAGAACACAGCAGTGAGATAAAGCAAAGCTCAGGAGTGTGACATCATTGTTTGCACACACACACACAAACAAGCAAATAGTAGTCTCAGAGGAAAGACACAGAATATGACACACCCACTGAGCATAGGGCGGTGAAAAACCTGGGGCGCAAACGCACACACACACACACACACACCCGTGCACACCCACTGAGCATAGGGTGATGAAAAACCTGGGGCGCAAACGCACACACACACACACACACGCACATACACACACACACACACACCCGTGCACACCCACTGAGCATCAAACAGATAAGCAGCCTGGGGTACACAGTCACATACACATGTCTCTGCTGAGCTCTTACAAGATTGCCAAGCTGGGGTACACACACACACGCACACACACACACGTCACAGGCGCATGCACAAACCAATGTGTGCACTACAGAGTACCCTACAAGATGAGCGTCACGGGTGTATTCACCTTAAAGTTCATCCCCACTGTCTTTCACACACACACACACACACATGCAATCGTGAACACTCACAGTACCTTACAAGATGGACAGCATGGGGTGTATTCATCTTACAACCCCCTAAAATACACACACACATACACACTGAGGTACAGACACACCAAGACACACACAACTCAACCCCTTCACTCCCTCAACACACACACACACACACACACAGCTTGAGGTACAGACACACCCCAACAGACTTGCATCTGAACACGCACACACACCCCTATGTGTGCAACCCACCCACAGAACCTTACAAGACGAGGGACATGGGGTGCACACCCCTTATAGCTCCTTCCTGTTTAACTGTTTACCCCTCTCAGTCACACACACACACACACGAACCTACACACCACACCCACGCACCTACACACTGCACACACAAACACAGACACACATGTACACACACACACACACACACACTCAAACACAGACACCACACACACACACACACACACACACACACAGTGGGAGAGTTTGTTTCTTTAATGGCAGCTCAGCAGGCAGATGCCAGGGCATGTGGGCGTGCGTTCCACCTGAACTGTGTGACGCCCAGAAATGCCCCCATTACCCTCCACACGCCTCTGTATTGCCCCCTCAGGATCGCTAGACACCATCACAACACACACCAGTCATGTAGTCACCCCCAGAGACATGTTCTCCAAAGCGCAGCAAATATCCTCTTCCTCCTACTTAATATCATTACTAATACAGCTACTACCCCACTGCTATAACAACAACAACGGCTACTATAATAAAAATAACAATAAGAACAACATCAACAACAACACAATTTTCAGTACTACTACTGTACAGTGTTATTTGTGTACATGTCCGTATATGAGGATATGACATACACATCTACCTTATGCAAGTCCGTATATGAGGATATGACATAAACATCTACCTTATGCAAGTCCGTATTTGAGGATACGACGTACACCTCTACCTTATGCAAGTCCGTATATGAGGATACGACGTACACCTCTACCTTATGCAAGTCCGTATATGAGGATACCATGGACCCTCCTGACTCTGATACAATCTCGGTGTTTATTATCAGTAGATTGCATATACCCCCATATGTTTCTGGTTAAGAAATTGCTGTATATTTTCTGAATTCTTCATGGGCACCTCCTCCCCTTCAAAATAAACCCAGCTGTAGGGAGATTTTCTAAATGTGTTTTCTTGAAGGTTCCCAGCAGTGTTTTGGTGCAAAGCCCAAAGCTGCTCTTTTGATAAGAAGACTGAGATAGTGTCCGGAAGGCTTTGATTATGCCACTACGGATTGGAATCCTTGACACAAATGTTGGGCAGCCTTTGAAGTCCAGGCCCTCTCGTCAGGCTATCATTTTCTGTGGGGAGCAGGTGTGTGTCAACGATATAGCCCCTGGCTTGCAGGCGGAAATAAAATGCTTTTGGATGAACTATTACTGTTTGGTTGGATTGGACTGTCATGTCTGACCATCTAGTGTTTCCGGCAGACGCCATGTGTGTGTGTTTGTTTTGTGTGTGTGTGTGTGTGTGTGTGTGTGTGTGTGTGTGTGTGTGTGTGTGTGTGCCTGCGTGTGTGTGTGTGTGTTTCTGAATCTACAACTCGGTGTCATGTGTGTATTTCTGACAGATATTTTTTTTCAGATGCCGTGTGTGTGTGTGTGTGTGTGTGTGTGTGTGTGTGTGTGTGCACATTTCCCAGATTCTTTTTTGTGTTTGTCTCTTTCCCCTATCAATTTCTTTCAGATGCTGTGTGTGTGTGTGTGTGTATATGTGTGTGTTATGCCTCAGTGACAGCCCAGCCTTTGGTCTACTCACTTCGTGACAGAATCCAAGCGGTCAGCCAGGGTGTTGCGGTCTCAGTGGCTCTGAGTGACCGAGGCTCATTTTTTATAGGCCAATGCCCCACCTGCGTCCTGCCAACACCAGCGCCTCTGAAACTGCGTGTAGTTGAAGGTCAGTACTACAAGTCAAAGTGTAGTTGAAGGTCAGTACTACAAGTCAAAGTGTAGTTGGATGAGAGAGTTGTAGAAGAAGAAGACAGAGGAGAGAAGAAAGGGAAGTGCATGGTAAGTTTAATCATGTTATTATTATTATTTTTATGCGTTTGTTTGTGTGTGTGTGTGTGTGGGGGGGGCAAAACATGAGGGCCAAAATATGCACACTAGTTAACTAGTGGGAGCCAAAATGCTCACTAGTTAACTAGTGAACACATTTTTGGCTTTACTAGTTAACTAGTGAGAGGCAGAAATGTCCACTAGTTAACTAGTGAGGGCAAAAATCATACTAGATAGCTAGATTAAGGCTTTTGGGCCACACTAGTTAACTAGTGACAGCCAAAAATGTGCACAAGTTTACAAGTGAAGGCATAACTCCTCACTAGTTAACTAGTTGGAGTAGGTCAATGTCACTAGTTAACTAGTGAACCATAAATGGCTTACTAGCTAGCTAGGTAATGGCAGCAGGCTCACTAGTTAACTAGTTGATGCATCCTTTGTAGGGGTGGGCGATATGGACAAAAAATAATATCTCGATATTTTTTGTGATTTTGACGATAACGATAATTAGTCGATATCCTTTAAAAAACTTTAAAAAAAAAGCTCATTATTTATGAATAGCATCATTACAATAATAACCAATAACCTAACCTGTGACTTTTTTAACCAAACCAATGCATTGTCACTCTATGACACATTTCCAATTCTGCCCCACTTGTGTGTGTGGTAATGACATGGTCTAGCCAGCTACATTACAGAGGATAGATAGGCCTGACAGTTTCCCAAGAGAAAGTCTGAAGCTGAAGTTCCTTTCAAACATTTACTTGTTTCACTGTAAAACTAAGCAGACCTTACAGAATAGAAACTAATGCATTAGCATATGGCTAATGTATATGAGAAATCCCATAGAGATGCTAACGGTTAGCATAATCGATCAAAGTTGATATTTAGAGTGAACTTTAGTCCATTTACAAAAAGGTAACATAAGAAGATTTCTTTGTTTGCAACTGACTATTAAAATACTCAAAGGCTAGCCTAATGTTTACATATAATACCGTGACTTTAACTCATCAATGCCACTTGAAAGAAGTAGCAGCACAAAATAAACATTAGGCGTGCATGTGACTACGTGGACCACTAGCAATCGCGTAATTTGCTCTGCTGCAGCCAGGGGCTTCTCTCGCATACACCTGGCTTAGTGAATGTATAGGGATTCAATGCGTGATTTCGAGTGTTTTCCCCCTAAGTAATTTAAATACTCGATAATGTGAATTTGCACATCGTTAAAACAGCAATCACGATATAATCGCAGACGATATATATCGCCCACCCCTAATCCTTTGTCCAACTAGTGAGGTCATAAATGAATACTAGTAAACTAGTTGAAGACAAAATTCACACTAGTCAACTAGTGGCACAGAATTCAAACTAGGAGGCGGAGAATTCTGGAAATTGAGGCTTTATATTGGCTTCCTATGTCCAAATAGAACATTACAACCAATCACAGCGTAGAATTTCACAAAATCCCACCCACAACATTTGCATGTGGCACACAAGTTAACATGCTGGCCAAAGGAACTTTAGCTGGTAAACTAGTGGCTTCAGTGTGACACTTACATGTAAACTAGTGAAGGCAGAACTGATCACTAGTTAACTAGTGAATACACAAATGCCGACTAGTTAACTAGTGAGGTCTAAAAAGTGTCACTAGCTTACTAGTGTGCACCAAAACACCCACTAGTAGTTTTGTCACGATACCAAAATTATGACTTCGATACGATACCTGCCATAATATCACGATGCTCGATACTTAAACGATACTACGGCGAAATCCTAAGATATCTGAAAAAGAAAGGACTCATACCTCCTCCAAGTGTATTGAGTCATTTGTGTTGAATTCGATGCACTTTTGTAGTGTGCAGGTCAATTCCTGGTACGACGTTACCACCACTCAGGTCTTCGTCCTGTTGCAATATATCTGTGCGCATTCCTACATGACGGTCTATTTCTTTGATAACATGATTTGCTACCACGTAACAATAAGCCGCTATTATTAGGACTCAACACGCTTTGGTGGTATTATATGCTGTGGGCTTTAATTAGCGCATTTCGGGTAGCCTATCCTACATCTGGGCAATAATTATTGAACAAATTGCAGTCTACATGCCATGACAAATATACCAGTAGTACTGACCGAACATGAAATAGATTGTTTACAAGTTATGGTAATGTTATTCTGGCGTGAACATTGCACTTTCATCACGTTAGCACCCTATGATTACAGCTCGTTATGTCTCGTCAAAATGATTACAGCTCGTTATGCCTCGTCAAATTTAATTGATGAAGGAAGGTTCGCTTTATCCCAGAGAACCATACTCGTTTCACTTAGGCTAGACTAAAACAGAAGAGAAGAACTTGGCACTAACCATGTAGACGTGTTTTCTATAGCATATTCGTTAACCTGTCGTTCTTTGAACTCTTTAAAAATGTTGGGATATGTCTGTGAGGTGATTAGCCAAGTTCCATGTGTAGCCTACTGCTTTTAAATGACTTTGAAACATATTTTACGAATGGCTTCTGTGTACCTGATGGCTTGCCTTCAATATTTGCGATGTGGGACGGAACTGGGCCACACCTACCACAACGTCCGGCACGGATCTGCATAATGGACCTGATCCGGCGTCCAAACGCACATCGGTCCAAAACTGGTCTGGATCCGTTTGACGGATTTGGTTCCAATAAGGGCTAAGACTTATTGTGTGTGGTACGGACCCGTTTATCAGATATCAGCTGGCTTTATTTGGCTTTAAGTCACAATTACACTCGTTTTTTTATCATCAGTGATCCTGTTAGCGTTATCACTGTTTTTTCCAAAATAGGCTAGTTATTGTGATGGCTGTTTTGCTCAAGCTAAGCGAGTAGCCTATATTGCTGGAAAATAATAGTATAAACTTACAGTAAAGTTATCAATCGCTCGGCTGCTTGTTGTTGTCTCTGAATAAACCAACAGAGATAAAAAGCAGATAGCCTACCTTGAAAAGTTGGGCTGTGTCCTAGTCCAACCCCAGGCTGGCAAATCATGTCAAAAGATTGATAGTGTGCAAACCAAAGATCCTTGATTAACGTTACTGCTTGGACTTCTGCATGCGTGGCAAGAATATGGGGATGTCTCATAGCACTGTTTGATCTGACACAAACAACAATTGACTACTTTTACCACTGCTAGGTAATAATAAAAATAATGAAACGAGCATATGATCAATATTGAGCCAACTATATCTTCTTTTCCAGCCTTACTGTAGAAATGAAGTGGCCATGGGAACATAGTGCACCCCCATGGTTTCTAAATTGTGCCATTCCAAAATACCTTTTTTTTTCTTTAGCAGCCAGTTGACAATGAAGTAGGGAAAGTAATAAATGTAATGAAGTAATAAAAGGCAATTTAGCAGAATCAGCACCTTAATTAATATCATTACCACCTGGGTCTGCTGTGAAAAAATGGTCCTTCGGCTCATATCCGTATCACAGGTTTGGGCCAAATCAGTGTTTTGTATTTTAAACGCATTTCCTGACTTCCAGTTGAGTTGCGGAAATCGGACCTGGGACAAATCTGTAAACCGGTGATAAAACAGCATTACTAGCAGAGCTGAAACCTCTATCAGGAGCAGATCTGGCCCACAGCCAGATACCGTATGTCCGCTACAGGCGGATCCGGCCCAAAGGAAATTGCTATCTGGAAGTGAAGCAGCTCACTAGTTAACTAGTGCGCACAAGACACACAGTAGTGGCTGTTTTTGGAGCTATCTAGTTCACTTGTAATGCAAAAATGTACTCTTACTAGTTAACTAGTGACAAATTGGCCTTCACTAGTTAATTAGTTGACATATTTGGCCTTACTAGTTCACTAGTAATGGAACAGGACATGCTCACTAGTTAACTAGTGAACTACTGTTGTGTCCTTGAGCAAGACACTTAACCCCAAGTTGCTCTGGGGACAATGTGATCCCTTGTAATATAGCTGACATATGTAAGTCACTTTGGTCAAGAAGTGTCTGCTAAATGTAATGTAATGTAAAAGTTGACAAGTAGGAGAAATTACATTTTGTAGACAGCAGCATTAAGCTAATGCCTGTGGATATGCCAAGATACTGGCTGACAAGATGACTTCCGGTTTCCAACGGCTTCACAAAAGAGGGATATTCCAGAATGATAACGATCCAAATCCCCTTGCCAAACTCAGATACGTTTTTAAAGAAGAAGGTGAAAGGTAGGACGGTCTGGCCTACTCCAGTCCACCTTTGAGCTATTTCATTTGAAAGAGAATGATAGAGCACAACCCCTTCAGGCCAAGAGCAGCTGGAAGAAAAAGAAAATGTCTCTGAAGAATGGACAAAGATTTCTCCAGGAATTTGTGGTAATTGAGGAACACTGGTATTGTTGCTGCCCACGAGGCTTGAGTCTGTCCTCAAAAATAAAATGGGACATTTGACATGACAGAGTTCCGACAGTGGGGACCACATCATAAAATAAATAATAAGTGAAATAGTAACTATCGGTCTGTTCAACTAAGACGTAATGCAAGTAGTGTTCGGTGATGCAAATGTTAGTCGTTTGACATTAAAGTGAGTATGCACAGGAGTGTGCTTATTTCTGTAGCATACTCTCAGCTAGAGGAAGGAGATGAGTTATTTTTCCTGAAAGAGTGTAGGAGGTTATTAGTAGAAGCTCAGTCATTATCCTCAAATGTGGATGTTCTTATCAGACAGACAGCAAGCCAGAGAGAGGAGGAGGATGGAATAAGCCCTTATAATTTTGGAGTGAAAGACTATCTCTGTGACCTTACATTGCCTATACTTTGAAGTGAGAGGTTGAAGTATAACTGACACAGGAGAAGGAAAAGGACTTGGCATGCCAGTGGAACGAGGATACGATTCACTATCGGGTCTCATCTCAGGGCCATCGTCTGTTTAAGCATGTAAGATCACACGGGGTAAATTATACATCAAACCTCACATAGTTGAGAGACAGCAATACACTGATTTGCTGGGGAGCTTCACACGAGGAAAAAAACGACTCCAACCTAATTACTCAAAGCCCTCAGCTGAACCGGACTCTTTATCACTGCAGAGAGACTTTGGCTCCTAATAGGGCAGGATGTCTGAACGATAGCGGGACAGCTGCTAACCATGCACCAGAAATTAGTCATCACTTCAGCAACCAAACTTGGCTTTTAGCCGGACGCAATAGGGTCTGAGCAACGCTTGGGCTCCACTGAGCTGGATCATTATTTACATAGGATTTCTGTCTGTCAATCGCTCTCTCTCTTTCTCTCTCTCTCTGTCTGAGTTGACTGGGGGTGTATTTCTCCAGTCTCTCTCTCTCTCTCTCTGTGCCTGATGGTTGTTCATTGGGGGTGTCTGTTTTTATTCTCAAAGAGTGCTGATAGACAGCTGGATGTTTCTGCTTATCTGTTCATGCTGGGCACTGGTGTGTGTGTGTGTGTGCGTGTGTGTTGTGATTGAACAATGAAGAGATCTAGACTACTCTGTGGACAGCTGTTGAGCTTTTTTTCCCTCACTCTTTTCCTCCGACACAAAAAGGTTCTGCAAGTACAAAGAGGTTCTGCAAGTACAAAGCACAGTCCAAACAAAATGAATAAATGAAACTGGGCCATGGGTTAAAGATCCAGAGACCACACGCAGGCTGAAATGTGAAGTGCATGTGTACTGTACGTCCTGACCTGTTACCTGGCTCTCTGACCTGCTGCGTGGGGGAGACACAGTTTAGCTTCAAGGGCAGTATAGCCCCTGGACTTGGGCTAGAGGTGCATTCAGCGTGCATTCAACACCTTAGCTTTATGCAGTGTGTGTGTGTGTTATGACAGCAGGATAGATAGGGAAATGATGTTATATTGCTTGTAATATTTATTATAGTTGGTATAGTTATGACTGTGATCATGGTACAGTATATAATGTGTGCATGACTGTGATAATGTGTGTATGTGATCATGTTCTGATGTGTGCATGACTGTGATCATGGTATAATGTGTGTGGCTGTGATGATAATGTGTGTATGTGATCATGGTATAATGTGTGCATGACTGTGATCATGGTATAATGTGTGTGGCTGTGATGATAATGTGTGTATGTGATCATGTTCTGATGTGTGCATGACACTGATCATGGTATAATGTGTGTGGCTGTGATGATGTGTGTATGTGATCATGATATAATGTGTGTGACTGTGATGATAATGTGTGTATGTGATCATGGTATAATGTGTGTATGTGATCATGGTATAATGTGTGTATGACTGTGATCATGGTATAATGTGTGTGGCTGTGATGATAATGTGTGTATGTGATCATGGTATAATGTGTGTATGACTGTGATCATGGTATAATGTGTGTGGCTGTGATGATAATGTGTGTACTGTATGTGATCATGTTCTGATGTGTGCATGACTGTGATCATGGTATAATGTGTGTGGCTGTGATGATAATGTGTGTATGGGATCATGGTATAATGTGTGCATGACTGTGATCATGGTATAATGTGTGTGGCTGTGATGATAATGTGTGTATGTGATCATGTTCTGATGTGTGCATGACACTGATCATGGTATAATGTGTGTGGCTGTGATGATGTGTGTATGTGATCATGATATAATGTGTGTGACTGTGATGATAATGTGTGTATGTGATCATGGTATAATGTGTGTATGACTGTGATCATGGTATAATGTGTGTGGCTGTGATGATAATGTGTGTACTGTATGTGATCATGTTCTGATGTGTGCATGACTGTGATCATGGTATAATGTGTGTGGCTGTGATGATAATGTGTGTATGTGATCATGGTATAATGTGTGCATGACTGTGATCATGGTATAATGTGTGTGGCTGTGATGATAATGTGTGTATGTGATCATGTTCTGATGTGTGCATGACACTGATCATGGTATAATGTGTGTGGCTGTGATGATGTGTGTATGTGATCATGATATAATGTGTGTGACTGTGATGATAATGTGTGTATGTGATCATGGTATAATGTGTGTATGACTGTGATCATGGTATAATGTGTGTGGCTGTGATGATGTGTGTATGTGATCATGGTATAATGTGTGTGGCTGTGATGATAATGTGTGTATGTGATCATGTTCTGATGTTGTGTGTATGACTGTGATCATGTGTTACGACCCCTTACCCCCTGCAGATATTGGGAGCACAGAGACCGCAGCCCAGGGACCCTAATTAGTCATTAGCCACACCTGGCAGCGGTGCTGGCTATAAGAACACTGTCCACTCTCCCTTCCCCAGCAGGGACAACACACACACACATCTCCACGTCTCTGTCATCTTTGCTACACATACTCCTAATCACTCACATACCGCAAACACGCATCCATACATTTATCCCCTAGACATTCTTTTTGCTTAATAAATTACATTTGTTTAAAAGCGTTGTCTGCGAGTCAGCCGTTACACATGTCTCTGTCAATTGTGTCTATAATGTGATTTATAGAGAAGGAAGATCCACCTGAATACACACGTTATTATGGCAAGCCGATTGAACATTTATTCTGATATCTTGATATCAGGCATAATTGTCATGTACATGTAAGCCATTTTTGTGAACTAGTTAACTAGTGAGCTATGTTTGTGTGAACTAGTTAACTAGTGAGGGCCAAAATATGCAGACTAGTTAACTAGTGGGAGCCAAAAGGCTCACTAGTTAACTAGTGAACACATTTTAGCTTCACTAGTTAACTAGTGAGAACCAGAAATGCTGACTAGTTAAGTAGTAAAGGCCAAAATGCATACCAGTCAGCTAGTTGAAGGCGTTTTGGGTAGCCAAAAATTTGCACATGTTTACTAATGAAGGCAAAACACCTCACTAGTTAACTAGTTGCAGTAGGTCAATGTCACTAGTTAACTAGTGAACCATAAATGGCTAACTAGCTAGCTAGGTGATGGCAGTAGGCTCACTAGTTAACTAGTTGATGCATCATTTGTCCAAACTAGTTAACTAGTGAGGTCATACATGTATACTAGTAAACTAGTTCAAGACAAAATTCAAACTAGTCAACTAGTGGCACAGAATTCAAATTAGGAGGCAGAGAATTCCGGAAATTGAGGCTTTCTATTGGCTCCCTATGTCCAAATAGAACATGACAACCAATCACAGTGCAGAATTTCACAAAATCCCACCCACAACATTTGCATGTGGCACACAAGTTAACATGCTGGCCAAAGGAACTCTAGCTAGTAAACTAGTGGCTTCAGTGTGACACTTACATGTAAACTAGTGAAGGCAGAACTGCTCACTAGTTAACTAGTGAAGACACAAATGCTCACTAGTTAACTAGTAAGGTCTAAAAAGTGTCACCAGTTTACTAGTGTGCACCAAAACACCCACTAGTGAACTAGTGATGGCAATTTCCATTCGACTAGATAACTAGTGAGGTGCAAAAAGTGTCACTAGTTTACTAGTGTGCCCCAAAATGCCCACTAGTTAACTACTGAAGGCCATTTCAGCCCCACTAGTTAACTAGTGAGATGCCAAAATGGTCACTTGTTAACATGTAAAGGCCAAAATACCCACTAGTTTACTAGTGAGGGTGTTGTGGGCCTTACTAGTTAACTAGTGGCATGCATATTTTGTTCACTAGTTAACTAGTTACACCTAAAAACACAAACAAGCTGGGTGTTTTTTGTCCACTAGTTAACTAGTGGAACAATTTAAGTCTCGCTTAGTTTGCATGTGTGGCAGTGAAGCAGCTCACTGGTTAACTAGTGCTACAAGACACACACTAGTGGCTGTTTTGGAGCTATCTAGTTCACTAGTAATGCAAAAGGTACTGTTACTAGTTAACTAGTAACACATTGGCCTTCACTAGTTAACTAGTTGACATGTTTGGCCTTACTAGTTTACTAGTAATGGAACAGGCATATCTGCATTATTAATGCCTTTCACTAGCTTATAGAGGGCATTTTGAGTCTTACATGTTAGCTAGTGAAGACAAAACACTGTCCATAATGAACTAGCAGGAGAAAAATGCCCCTCACACTAGTAAACTAGTGGAATTTGAATAAATACACAAACGGCTGGCATTTTGTGCAACTAGTTAACTAGTGGGACATAACATTGGCCACTAGTTAACTAGTGCGCAATGTCGCACTTGCATGCAAATGAAGAAGGCGGAACAAGGATTTTAATTGGTCTATTTAGGACTCAGAAACCTAGAAAACATGGCTGACTTCGTCCAGGCTGTTCTAAGAGCAAACTTTTATAAACTAAGATCGTTTGAGCATAAAAATATGTTTTGATAACATGTCTATTGACAAAGTTGTAATCTTCGTTCAGTTAATGTCTACAATCTTTAGTTTTTCAGTTATTAGTCTGAAAATCGCGATAAAACTGGAGGCATTTGTATATGGTTGCCTAACAACAAAACGTTTCAGTAACATGAATATTGATGATAGCATTGCTGATGTGGCAAGACTAGCTAAAGTGGTTAAGCAGCAGGAGATCATGTGGGAGACCAGGGTTCAATTCCTTAGAAGTGTATGAAGTTTTTTTCTTGAGCTTTTAATTACCATGTGCAGTTAATGTGTACAATCTTTTGTTTTTCAGTTATTAATCAGAAAAGCGCCACTGAATGGATACATATATGTCTGTGGTTGCCTAGCAACAATAAACAAAGAATAATATTAAAATCGATCCCTTGAATCTTTGGTGTGGATCACTAAGAGCTCACTTGTTAAAGCATGGTGTTTCCCTGTTATTATTAAAAACCATTTTGACAGAATATGAGATACTGCATACTGCAGGCTCTGCTTTACTATCTATACTGAAGTACCGTTGCAGAGCAGTGTGTCACTTTAGCCACTAGGGGCACCCATCAGGACCTGATCGCGAGGCTATGAACAGTAAATTTACATTTAGACTGGGTGGGATTCTTACATAATACCCAATAGGAGTCTTCTACCCACCCTCTCATTAGAATTTGCATAATAGCCGTTTCAGGCACTAGTTAACAAGTGAGCTGCTTCACCGCCACACATGCAAACTAGTGAGACTTCAATTGTTCCACTAGTTAACTAGTGGACAAAAATGGTCAGCTTGTTTCTCTTTTTAGGTGTAACTAGTTAACTAGTGAACAAAATATACATGACACTAGTTAACTAGTAAGGCCTACAACACCCTCACTAGTAAACTAGAGGGTATTTTTGCCTTAACATGTTAACAAGTGACCATTTTGGCATCTCACTAGTTAACTAGTGGGGCTGAAATAGCCTTCACTAGTTAACTAGTGGGCGTTTTGGAGCACACTAGTAAACTAGTGACACTTTTTACACCTCACTAGTTAACTAGTCGAATGGAAATTGCCATCACTAGTTTACTAGTGGGTGTTTTGGTGCACACTAGTAAACTAGTGACACTTTTTAGACCTCACTAGTTAACTAGTGGGCATTTGTGTCTTCACTAGTTAACTAGTGAGCAGTTCTGCCTTCACTAGTTTACATGTAAGTGTCACATTGAAGCCACTAGTTCACTAGTTAAAGTTCCTTTGGCCAGCATGTTAACTTGTGTGCCACATGCAAATGTTGTGGGTGGGATTTTGTGAAATTCTGCGCTGTGATTGGTTGTCATGTTCTATTTGGACATAGGGAGCCAAAAGAAAGCCTCAATTTCCAGAGTACTCCACCTCCTAATTTTAATTCTGCACCACTAGCTGACTAGTGTGAATTTAGGCTTCAACTAGTTTACTAGTTACATTTATGACCTCACTAGTTAACTAGTTTGGACAAAGGATGCATCAACTAGTTAACTAGTGAGCCTGCTGCCATCACCTAGCTAGCTAGTAAGCCATTTACTAGTGACATTGACCTACTCCAACTAGTTAACTAGTGAGAAGTTTTGCCTTCACTAGTAAACATGTGCATATTTCTGTCAGGTCCATTAAGTCAAGAACAACACAGGCAATACATTCTTTAGGAAATTTTATTGAATATAATACAAATTAAATTTGGCGGTATGGCTCTGTTCAGAGGGGTCCCCATACCTTTCATGAGCACCATGAAAGAGCAGTGAGCCTGGGGACAGCAGCAGCATTAGGGGGGACTCACACAGTTTAACACTGAGCGAGCTAAACCATTCCCCCATATGAACAGAGCAGGCAACTATGACATAAAGCCTATGCCATGTTATACACGACAGGGTGGAGCAGGGGAGGAGGTGGGTTGCATAAATGCGAGCAGCAAGCAGTTAGGAATAACTAAAGCAGCTTTAAATAAGGCGCCCTGTTTGGATGTAGCCATTTAGAAGCGAGGGGAGTGCGAAGGGAGTTGACAGCTGATCAGCTGACGCCCATAGCGGTTAGCAGCACCTTGACTACTTGGCCTGCCAGAACTGACGCTGACGCTCAATTTTTGGCTGTCACTAGTTAACTAGTGAGACCCAAAAGCCTTCAACTAGCTGCCTGGTATGCATTTTGGCCTTTACTAGTTAACTAGTGGACATTTCTGGCTCTCACTAGTTAACTAGTGAAGCTAATATGTGTTCACTAGTTAACTAGTGGGCATTTATGCTGTCACTAGTTAACTAGTGTGCAATGGCTCACTAGTTAACTAGTTGACAAAAATGGCTTGCATGTTGGCCTGATATCAAGATATAAGAATTAATGCTCAAGCGGCTGGCCAAATTACATAGAAGTAGTCAGCTAGTAAACATTTTTGTACCTTACTAGTTGACTAGTAAAATATAGTCTTTAAACTAGTTAACTAGTTCACATTTCAGTGTCCACTAGTTAACTAGTTAACATGCTGAGCATTACTAGTTAACTAGTAAGATATGAAACATATGAACTAGTTAACTAGAGATAATTTGGGCCTTACTAGTTAACTAGTGAGCATTTTGGCTGTCACTAGTTAACTAGTTCACAAAGAAATGGCTCACTAGTTAACTAGTGGACAGAAATGGCTTGCATGTACATGACAATTATGCCTGATATCAAGATATCTGAATAAATGCTCAATCGGCTTGCCATACGTTATAGTTCTACATCAACATGAACACACCATGTAAGCCGTCAGTCTAAGAGATGTAGGCCTAAAGATGTTCCATGGGGAGAATCTTCTCGGATGAATGGTCGGGTAGAATGGAAATATGGCAACTCTCACTCACTCATGCCAGTACGCTGGCTAACATAGAGTTGATGACAGCAACTGCATCCTAATATGGCAACTTTCACTCACTCATGCCAGTAAGCTGGCTAACATAGAGTTGATGACAGCAACTGCATCCTAATATGGCAACTTTCACTCACTCATGCCAGTAAGCTGGCTAACAGAGAGTTGATGACTGCAACTGCATCCTAATATGACAACTTTCACTCATTCATGCCAGTAAGCTGGCTAACAGAGAGTTGATGACTGTAACTGCATCCTAATATGGCAACTTTCACTCACTCATGCCAGTAAGCTGGCTAACAGAGAGTTGATGACTGCAACTGCATCCTAATATGGCAACTTTCACTCATTCATGCCAGTAAGCTGGCTAACAGTGAGTTGATGATTGCATCCTAATATCGCTACCTTAGAATAATAAGGTGGAACCAGTTATTTTTGATATAAAGTCTAAATATGTACACAACCAAAGAAACACCTCATCTGAACTTAAGGAACTTTAAAAGAATAAAAATATGTAAATAACTCAATTTTGACAAAAATGTCAGATAGAACCTTATTATTCTAAGGTAGCGATATGGCAACTTTCACTCACTCATGCCAGTACGCTGGCTAACAGAGAGTTGATGACTACATCCTAAGTGAGGCCTGGGGGGACAAACGCAGCTCTGAATGTTACAAGCAACAATCATTGTCAAAACAACCTGTTGTTGGAGGATTTACGTGTACTATTAAATGTTGTGTTTTCTCTTCAGGTTGCACAAGCAAAGCCAGCCAGCATGGCAGCTCTGTTCTCTGTTCTGTTATTGTGTAGCGCTGTCCTCTTCCAATCCGCGCGCTGACTAACGTCTCTTTTGCACGCGCTAATGAGTTTTTGTTTTTGTGTTGTTTTTAATGCGTTCTCAGATAAAGGGGAGGCTGCAGGGAAGAGATACAGCTCCTCCGCCGCCTCTCCACAGTCTATGGGGAAGCCTCTCTGCTCCTCCAAAAACAAACACCAAGTCTGTGCGCTCACACAAGTTTGATTTCCCTCAACTGCATTTAAGGTCATTTATATAGATAGCTGGAAAAATTTGCTTTCCTCCACAGAAAATAACAAGAAGATTGCCTATCTTTGACATATTCTGAGTTTGATATAAGTTTAAGTGCTTTGCAGAAGTTTTGCTGTCTAACTCTAACTATATGAAAAAAAAAAACAACTCATTTCCCCTCTAAATCCCAAGCTGATGGTGGAGTGTTTATGTGTGTGTGTGTGTGTGTGTGTGTGCATGTGCATGTGCGTGTGTGTGTGTGTGTTTGTGTGTGTGTGTGTGTGTTACAGAGAGGGAGTGCAGAAAAAACGATGCCAGACTAAGGCTTTTATGTGAGTCCATATCTACACCATCCACCCACCTGATACTATATTACACAGCCATGACCTGATACTATATTACACACCCACCTGATACTATATTACACAGCCATGACCTGATACTATATTACACACCCATGACCTAATACTATATTACACAGCCACGACCTGATATTATATTACACACCCACCTGATACTATATTACACAGCCATGACCTGATAAGATATTACTCTCCCACCTGATACTATATTACACACCCATGACCTAATACTATATTACACAGCCATGACCTGATACTATATTTCACAGCCATGACCTGATATATTACACAGCCATGACCTGATACTATATTACACACCCACCTGATACTATATTACACAGCCATGACCTGATACTATATTACACACCCACCTGATACTATATTACACAGCCATGACCTGATAATACTGTATATTACACTCCCACCTGATACTATATTACACAGCCATGACCTGATACTATATTACACAGCCATGACCTGATACTACTGTATATTACACACCCACCTGATACTATATTACACAGCCATGACCTGATACTATATTATACACACACCTGATACTATATTACAGAGCCATGACCTGATACTATATTACACAGCCATGACCTGATACTATATTACACAGCCATGACCTGATACTACTGTATATTACACACCCACCTGATACTATATTACACAGCCATGACCTGATACTATATTACACAGCCATGACCTGATACTATATTATACACACACCTGATACTATATTACACAGCCATGACCTGATACTATATTACACACCCACCTGATACTATATTACACAGCCATGGCCTGATACTATATTATACACACACCTGATACTATATTACACAGCCATGACCTGATACTATATTACACACCCACCTGATACTATATTACACAGCCATGACCTGATAATATATTACTCTCCCACCTGATACTCTATTACACACCCATGACCTGATACTATATTACACAGCCATGACCTGATACTGTATTACACACCCATGACCTGATACTGTATTACACAGCCATGACCCATATCTGTCCATAACCGGGAACCTTGTGTTGTTATACAGCCAGCATCTCACTATCAGCCCACGGGTCACACTTCACCTGCATGGGGAGTCTGCCCACAGATCTACAGATGCTCAGATTATCATGTTAAAAACGGCTCGTGGGCCGCAACACAGAATGAGGCACAACTTCTTTATTAAAGTAATTTATTAAATAAAAAATAGAGAGGACATTAAAGGTAAACTATGCAGTATTGGCAATTTCCTTACTGTTTTTTTTTCTTTTTTCGTTTTTTGGCTTATTTTTCACATGCTCTGTCATGACGAATGTCGGAGAAACTCCATCGCTACCTTTTTCTAGCCGGTCCCTGGCGTGTATGTGTATTTGAATGCAGTATAGCAATTTGTTACACTTGTTATACTTCCTGACACTGAGGCCGTCGGCCCGCCGGCCCACAGTTGCAAGGGTGGTTTTTCCGCTCACAGGCGCTAGGGGGAAGCGAGACGGCCACCATTCAACCCGAAAAAAAAGTCATATAACCATTCCAATGACTCTGAAGCTGGTAAATGAAGCTAAAAAACCTGCATAGTGTGCCTTTAAGTGTAGGGCGTATCAAATGTTTTGTGCGTGTCAGGCGTGCGCAATGCTTCATGACACCAACCTCGCTCCAGCTGAGAGATCACAACACATGATTGGCACGATGTAGATAGATAGATAGATAGATAGATAGATAGATAGATACAGTAGATAGATAGATAGAAACTTTATTGATCCCCAGGGGAAATTCAAGGTCTCAGTAGCATACAGACATCACACAACATGCACATACAGCAGAAAAAATAATATGCATTACATGCAACTCTACTGTACAATAGAGACAGTAGAAGATAAAAAAAATACTAAAATACTAAATAAAAATACTAAAAATACTAAATATACTAAATATACTATATAAACTGAAGACCCAGCTCTTTAGAGAACATCTCCTCTCATAGCAACACTTACAACAAGTCTTACTGATCCTAGCACTCACCAGCCGTCTTAAACTGACAAGTAACTGTTAAAAACAGCACTCACTGATGCACTTATTCTTACTGTACTCTAATGTTTTTAAATTGTCCTAAAATTGTTGAGAATTGCTCTAAAACTTAAACTGTTTACCATGTTGATAGTCGCTTTGGCTAAAAAAGCGTCAGCCAAATGTAATGTAATGTAATGTAATGTAATGTAAATCAAATATCCACATAGTGTGCTTAACCTTCAAACACTTTTCTGGTCAAAAATGACCGATTTACACATTCCCTGTACCATAAATATGGCATTTTTCATCAGATTGCCTCATATCCTTCACAAAAGGCATTTGAACATACACTGTAAACCCCAACAGGTTCAATTAACTCAACATATTTGATGAAACTGATTACCTCAAAATATTTAGCCATGTTAAAAAAATATTTTAAGTAATTTCTACTGAGACTTTTTTAATGCTCAAAATCTTTAAGGACAAGGATAAAATTAAAAAGAATAATGTGAGAAATAGATGTTTTAAGTTATTGTTACATTAGTCAGACACACTTTTAAGACTCCAAATCTTTGAAAAAATGAACAACATTAAAACAAATAATTTCAACAAACAAACATTTTAAGTAATTACTACTCTAAACTAGAAGTTATTCACACTCATTTTTTAGGAAGTTGATGAACTGAAACATAATAATTTGACAAACAAACATTTTAAGTAATCGCTACTCAAATCGTTGATAAGTTCAATGAACCTGATCATTTTGAAACCATTGTTAAAACTAACAAAATTGACACTGGAAATGGAGTTTATGTTTTTAAGTTATCACTCCTAATAATATATTCATGTTATCACTATGACTCATTCAGTTTCTCAAACCTAAACAGTCACTTCAGTCTCTTATATTTTTAAGTTGACTTCACTCTATTGAAACACATTTTTTGACTGTTTAGGTTTACTATTTACCTCAAAATCAAAAATATTTTATTTGTATGATTCAAATAAAAAACTACTCAAAAGACAATTTCATTTATTTAAGAATTCCATTAGAATTCTAACAGAACAACATCCCCAGCAATGCGGTTAATACAGAACATCAAAGAAATAACAACCTTTTACCATTTCAACAAAGGTAATAATACTCAAATAACAAAATAATAGGCCAACATAAATAAAAGCGAAAAGCTCCATTGCTTGCTTGAGTATTAACATGCTGGCAGTACCAACCATGAGATTTGGAAAACAGAATGCTTACTCATCCATCATCAGCAACTTATTTTTAAGGCTAAGCAACAGTCTAGGAGGTAACCGCTTCAGGTCTTCCAAACCCATTATAATTTTTTGAATGAAATTAAATGTGTAGGACAATTGCTTTGGATAATCGAGATGAAGTGCATAAATTAAGCCAAATAGCAAAATTAACGTCTCTGTCAACTCTGCTATATCACACACAACAATATCTCCGTCAAGAACTATAGAATGGATAGCAGGACCAAACTTCAAAAGGGAGTCTGTATCACCCGAGACAGTAAGAATAGCTACAGCTGCATCGGAGAAGTCTGGCAGGTCAATTTCTTCTGCCTGAAGAACATGACAGTAATTAGTCAATGTTTTTTCAATTAGTCAATGAAAAACACTACATGTGTATTTAATATAATATGAAATACCACTGAATGAAAAGTTAAGGTCAAATTCCCAAATATGACATTCTTGGTGAATTACTGTAGTTTTAATTGCTATTCTGGTGGCTAGGAAGATGGTTGTGGTTGTTGTCTTTTGGCTGCAAGGTAGTATCAGAGAGGGCTGAATAGAAATAGAGATATATAGAGAAGACAAAGTAAAAAAAGAAGAAAGAGTGAAAGAGGACACACAATTTAATCAAAAACTTACATTCCAGGTCTTAAAAAAATCCATCTTCCCACAGGAAGGGCCTGCAGAGTAATTTTCCTTCTGCTGTTGACATTGACGTCTTCCTAGAAAGACAGAGGGATTGTGGGATAATGGGAATACAAATCAGCAGAATATTAATCCTATGCATATATTAAATGAGACTATAGTACAGGTGACATGTAAATACAAGATTAACTCCTTCACACTCCTGATATGCAACCTCCTGCTCTGTCTTTCTATGAAATCGTGAGAGATGAATGTTAAGTGCAGTAATAGACTGGAATGAGCAAATACATGAGTGGTGTATGCATGGTAACTATATGTACCGCAGAGTGGTACAAAATATGACCGCCGCCCAGTCCAGCACATTTTTTCCACAAAAATAAATCACGCTGAAAGGCCTATATGATTTTAACTGTTTCACTAAATTGCATTATCCACACTCAATTCTCACTGGTATCTGCTAGACAACAAGTACCAAAACATGATTAGTTCATAGATTTCACATGTAAAATTCATTTTATACAACCCCACCCGCATCTTGCCTGTTCATAATTCTGAGAAATTCTTGAATTGTGTGCATGTGTGCGTTTACATGTTTATCTTTATGTGTGTGGGTGTGTGTGTGTGTGTGTGCGTGCTTGTGTGTTTGCCTGCGTATGTGTGTTTGTGCATGTGCATGCATGCGTACATATGTCTACTGTGTGAGTATGTGTCATACATTATGATTACTGTGAATGTATGTGTGTGCGTGTGTATCTGTTTATGCACATGTGTGCACATGGAATGGGTTAACATGACCCCTGGAGGCAAACATACGGAACAAATTGGTCATCCTAGGCCCTACGGTTCTCAAGATATTCACAGAAAACTGTGTCTGCCCTACCCTCCTTTCGGGGGGTCCAATACAGCGGGGGGGCTACAGATCAAAATGAAAAACGATGGTTCCATGCTATCTATGTGGGGTTACATGCCCACCAAGTTTCGTGTACCCCGGTCTTTCAGTGTCCCGGGAATCCTTGTTGGTGTACGGTCACTAAATGTACACATAAATTATTTTATTGTAAGACCCCCCATGAACGAAAGTTCACAAAACTTGGCATGCATTCGGAGGGTGTCATAATGATCCTACACTTTCAATTTCGTGCAGTTTTGACCATGTCAGCCAGAGATATTGTGATGAAAACACCTTATTTTTTGCTTTTTAATTTTTAACTAGGTGGCGCTATACATGAAATAAGTGGTAATGGGATGGGTTGACATGCCCCCTTAAGACCAACATACAAAAAAAAGGTGGACCTCCTAGGCCCTACGGTTCTCGAGATATTCAACACATTTTGAAAATGCCACATAAAATAAGTCTAAGGTGTCATCCCTTCTTTGATACAAAAGCATCACTTAACCCTAGCCTTTGTGTATCCCTGTGGAGAGATGCAAAGAGATAACATTAGACTAGGCTATTCTCATTGGTTAATAAATGCTTACAAAATATCACTATAACTTATAATAATATAGACTACATGTTGGCTACATTGTGACACTAGTAATTGGAGGACAAGTAAGTTATCACTTACCATGGTGTGATGGTGGTTCCTTGCACAGAACTGAAAACATGTCACACAGCTGGTCCTGAGGGGAAAAATATTATGAACAGTATTATTTCACTTTTTTAAACAAAAGTCAGTCAGACAGTCTCTTCATCTCTCTGTATAAGCAGGCCTATCAGAGTCGGATGTTGCCATTGATCATGCTTAGGCTATTGTCAGTAAGTTTGGAGCTACAACTTGGCTTCCTATCTGTGTTAACAAAACTGGAATTGACGTTAATATAAGACATATGCTATTGCTGCAGGGTTATTCTTCAACTATGGTACTCTTTGACCTGGTAATTTTCAGAAAACATCTTACATCTTTCAGTAAAAATCTTTTTGCATGGTTTAATTATCTACTCTTTCTAGAAACTTGCCCTATAGTGCAAGATTTCACTTGAATAATATATATTTTTGACATTTTATTCCAAAAGTCTAACTGTCATTTCTAGTACTCTTTTGATCCCGTGAGGGAAATTTGGTCTCTGGATTTATCCCAATCCGTGAATTAGTGAAACACACTCAGTACACAGTGAACACACAGTGAGGTGAAGCACACACTAATCCCAATGCAGTGAGCTGCCTGCTACAGCCACGCTCGGGGAGCAGTGAGGGGTTAGTGCCTTGCTCAAGGGCACTTCAGCCGTTCCTACTGGTAGAGGTTCGAACCAGCAACCCTCCGGTTACAAGTCCGAAGCCCTAACCAGTAGGCCACGACTGCCCAATCACGTTTCCAAAACACAACAAAATGTGTTTTAAAGCAAAGAAAACATCTACTGTTCCAAATTAATTAAATATTAATGTATTAAATTAGCATTAAATATTACACATATCAGCCAAAATATTCAATTTATTAATTTTCCAGAAATGTTGTATGTTGTATTATTTTTACATGTTTAACTTAAAATATGTGTTGTGATGGAAATTACAAAGTGTGGTGGAGATGACATGACATACATAGACAAATTTAAGATTTAAAAGAGTTAAGATTTAAAACAAAAAAATGCGTCCCTGCCATATGTTATGTAATTATGATGTTTTTTTCCTAAGGTAGGCCAACTTTAAATATACCAAACTAATTACACTCAGCAAAAAACATTTCTCTTCTCTACATCCTTCCTCCTCTCTTCTCAGAAACGGTTGATAAAAGGATCTTTGGTAATGCTAAACCATACTGTTTGTCTGTCCAGTTTCCACTAAAGTAGTGCTGCAACAACAGGCTGGCTGGCTGACAGCTCAGACAACAAACTTTAGTTAACTCGCTAAAACGTGCAGCTAGCCCGCAAAAGGTCTCTCTTACATAGCCTACACTTTAGCTGCCCGCTGGAAGACGGTACACAAATAAATAAACAAAGTACACCTTCATTAAGGCGCGTTCTTACCTTTGTGTAGTAGAGGCTATAAGGCTTGCAGTCTGATGATGATTGATAGATCATCTCACTGATTGCTTGCAGCTTGCCTGCCTACATCCGGGTGCGCAGCAGTCCTTGCAAACAATTAGTCTTAGGCCTACGATGTCAAAGTGTATCAATTTACAACTGCCACAATCGATCGAAGACTAGTTAATTCACCATTCATTGGGATTTCCGATTTTTTGTATTGGTTTATGTTGGTTTGTGTAGGTTATTAGGTTATTTGCCATGTTGATATGAACCTAACCAATGAAGTTGCACATCTTTATTACGTCAGACGTAATTTCAATCCACTCTTGAAATAAATGAGTTTAGGGGTCAGTTCTACTCATATACTAAGAGCTAATCTTGTCAAAATATTCAATTACTGGGAAAATAGTTGAGTGAACTTAAAACTTTTGTGGTGCCTGAACAATATGGCAGCTTTGAGTACAGCTCTGCAATTTTATTGAGTTTACAAAACTGTTGGGGAATACAGTGTATGAAAGTCATTGTGACTAATTTCTTTGAATTTTGAGTGATTTATTCAACTTGGTCACACTTTTTTTGTCGCCATAGGAAATTAAAGCGAAAGAGTATCATTTTCATCAAGGAGATGAAAGACATCTCCATACACGCACTCCTACAACTTTCCTGTGCTTGTGTGCCCATTCTACACATGAATCATACTTTCCACAAGAAAGCTTAGAGTAAATTATGGGAGCCCAGTTTTTTCTTGAACTAATGTACTTCTCCTCCAATGTGACACCTGCCAAACAAATCAATCTTGTGTAAATTATAGGAACCATGTGAGCAAATATATTGCCTATACTTGTAAGTAAACTGGCAAATGTATTGTCTGCATTTGTTAGAAACAGAGTTATATATGTAATACTTTACTTTTTAATTATGCTGGCATATGTCTGTTTCTTTCCACACTTGCAACTGCTTGTAAACCTTATGTGTGCCTCCTAATTTATTATTTATTTTTATTTTTACTTTTAATCCTGCCTGCCTCCCTTTTTTACCCTACAATGTTCAGTGCTTTGAGTACATGATATAGCGCGCTACAAATAAAATGCAATCAGAGTGCAGGTTTTGTACTGAGTAAGTAAGTAAGAGCTGTATGAGGGACCTTAGGTCAGGTTGACCCCTGTATGAGGGCCCCCATGGAAAGGCGATGCATTAGTGAGGCATTAGTGTGTCTGTGATGAACAGTGGTTGGAAGGATGGAAGAGGGGCACCTGTTTGTTTGAAGTGCATGAGTGTGCTTCATTAAGTTTTACAAAATGCCAGCGCAATGGTATATGCCCTAACTACCATACCAACATCCATTGAGGCAACAAATGTTAAAAATATATACATAAAAAATATTATTATTACTATTGTTATAGTGTACATTTTGAATTTATGTTAAAATAAGAGCAATTAAAACTGTACGGTCAAATTTGACCGCGCACAGTAAATTAAGGGGGGTAGCAATTAACAGTGTTTAAAGGTTAAAGGAGAATTCTGGTGTGATATTCACCTAAAGTGTGTTGAAACATGATACCGAGTGTGAACGTATGTCTCATAGCTCATCTCGGCTTGTCCCCTGCACTCTGAAATCTGACGCTAGTTAGCCGATAAAGAGGGGGACATGGCAGAGCTGAGGCGCGTACAGGGGGGACTCAAGAATAAGCTGAAAGAGGCTAAGGAGGACTACAGAAGGAAGGTGGAACAGAAGTTGCAGGAGAACAACATGAAGGAGGTGTGGGACAGTATGAAGACCATCACTGGCCTTAAGAAGACCAGCAGCTCTGTGGAGGGAGACCTGGACAGGGCGAACCAGTTGAACCACTTTTACAACAGGTTTGATTGCCCTGCACCAGCTCCAGACACTGCTCTTGTTTGCGTGCCTGCCCTACCCCCACCTCCCAGTCTCTCCAGCTCTGCATCCCGGTGACATCCAACGATCGAGCCCCCATCACCCCTATGCCCTGCCCCCGCCTGATGCCTCCTTGCCTGTGCCTGTTGAGGTGTCCACGGCCATGGCAGCCTTGACAGGGACATCAAGGAGGTGGTCATCACTTATCTCCTACACAGGACGCATTCTCACCTAGACAAGGGGAAAAGTGCTGGGAGAATCATGTTCTTTGATTTCTCAAGTGCTTTTAACACCATCCAACCCCTCAGACTGGGAGACAAGCTCTTGCAGATGGGTGTGGACGCTCACCTGGTATCCTGGATTACAGATTACCTGACGAGCGGCCACAGTTTGTCAGATTGAAGCACTGTCTCTCAGACACTGTGATCAGCAGCACCGGAGCTCCACAGGGAACTGTGCTCTCTCTAGTACTGTTCACCCTGTACAATACTGAGTCATGACACATGCAGAAGTTTTCGGATGATACTGCAATTGTAGGGTGTGTCAGGGATAAGTAGGAGGATGAATACAGAAGCCTGGTGGAGAACTTTGTGCAGTGGTGCAAACTCATCCACCTCCAACTCAACAATTCAAAGACCAAGGAGATGGGGGTGGATTTGGGTGGTCTAAGCCCGCTCTGCTACCAGTCTCCATTGATGGGGTCAATGTGGAGGTGGTAAAGACCCTTTCAACAATAAAAACAAAAACAATGCTTGAACGTTCTATTTGGGCCCCAATCTACTTCCTCTGCATTAAGATAACATATGGAATGTTAAAAAGGAAGCCTTGTGGGGCCAACTATGATGCTGATAATGGAACTCTCTTGAAAGGGTCCATAAGTATCTGGGCTTACAACTGGACAATAAACTGGACTGGTCAGCAAATACTGAAGCACTCTACTCTAAGAAAGGGCAGAGCAGGCTGTACTTCCTGAGGAGGCTGCGGTCCTTCAATGTCTGCAGTAAGCTCCTCGACAACCAGTCTGTTGTTACCAGTGTCCTCTTCTAAGCTGTGGTATGCTGTGGAGGAGGCACAAAAAAGCTAGTAAGGAAAGCTGGCTCTGTCGTGGGAGCCGAACTGGAGTGCATCACTTCAATATCAGATAAAAGGACCCTGAGCAAACTGATCAACATATTGGACAATGAGTGTCATCCACTCCACAGCACTATTATAAAACAAAAGAGCTTGATCAGCTGGAGACTTTGCTCACTGCCATGCACAACTGACAGGGTGAGAAAGTCATTTGTCCCCAGGGCCATTGAACTGTTCAGTGCTTCACTAAAGGGAAGAGGAGAGATAGACTTCTCAGCATAGTCTGTCTGCCTCTCCACCCTCTCCATGTTTGAGTACTGACTGTCCACTACTGTTTTACTACTGTCCACAGCCTAATGTTTTACTACTGTTTTACTGCTACACTGTTTTTCATGCTATTTATAGCACACATGACCAATGGCTTCTGCTATAATACTGAATGGCTGTAACCCTATTTATTTATGCTGGTCTCTAGACCTTATTCTTGCACTGTTGCACTGTTGGACTACTGTTGGACTACTTTTTGCACCTTCACCATGACACTCACTCTCATAGAGCACCTTACCATGCACACAGAATTACAGGCCCAGTCCTGGCCCTGTCACTGCAAGTGCCTCATGCTTGATCATCCTTAAGCACACTGTGGATTTTTTTAAATTTAATTTATATAGTATATTTAGTATTTCGTTTTTTAGTTTTCTTATCTTCTACTGTCTCTATTGTATAGTGGAGTGTTGTTATATGTATATACTTATATTTACTCTTTCTGCTGTAAGTGCATGTTGTGTGTGATGTCTGTATGCTACTGAGACCTTGAATTTCCCCTTGGGGATCAATAAAGTATCTATCTAAATCACTGTTTTACACCATTTACGAGGCTTAAAGTAGCTCCACACTTCATTGGTAGACTTCCGAGGGCCCTGACATTTAAAACGAGACATTGAGAACTTTGAAAAAGCACTGGTAGTTTATTTACAAGATTTTTACAGACAGTACCTTCAGGAAGTTTACCATTCGCTGCCATCTTTTGTGGTTAAAGTCAAGGTTAGGTTGAATCTTATCAGATGATCTGTTAGGTCTCTGGAAGTGGACTATCCGAGTAGAGGGGTACCAGTCTAGCAGTGATGGACTGGGATTAAAAAACGGCCCTGGCCTTTTCACCAATCAGCGGCCCACACGGGGACGCAGTTTATTAGCTTTTATAAGGGGAAAATTCCGAGGATCAAGGCATGCTAGATTGGCATACAATTCCCTGTGCTGAAGGAACCGACGATGCATACAGGTGGTTGCGGTATCCAGAACTATGTTGTGTACCTTTATTCTGTAGTCCACCAATGCGTCGGTGGCCAGTGCTACAGCAGACTCTCCCGGCTTCTTCTCTTCTTTTTTTTAAGGCGTTTTTCAAATAGCTGATTTGAAGCCATTTAACACTATTGATGCTTGATAGTGGGCCGAGCGATAATGTGGAACCGGCCTTGCGATGAAGGGGCCGCGCGAACCCGACAAGCATGCCACCCCATGAATGGCCGGCCCAAACGGCCCACGAGAGGCCGTGGCCCTTCTGGCATCTGCCCAAGACAGCCACTGACCTTGAGTCCAAAACAGATTTTCAACCCATGAGCCGTTGCTGTGGTACACAGGTGTAGGTTGCCGTGAGCCGTTGCTGTGGTACACAGGTACTGAGCCTGGTGTAGGTTGCTGTGAGCCGTTGCTGTGGTACACAGGTACTGAGCCTGGTGTAGGTTGCCAAGAGCTGTTGCTGTGGTACACAGGTACTGAGCCTGGAATAGGCCTGCTTGTGGTCCAGCTAGGTTCTAATCTAAAGGGCCTGCTTGTGGTCCAGCTAGGTTCTAATCTAAAAGGGCCTGTTTGTGGTCCAGCTAGGTTCTAATCTAAATGTCAGTGTCAGAAAGAGGAGTATGGGAGGAGGCACCGGTGTCAGGACAGACGTGAGTGTGTGTGTGTGTGTCTGTCTGTCTTCAGGGGAGACTAATTTCACTGCATTGATTGAGAGCCTGCAACAGTGGCTCTGACATCCCGCCAGAATCTCTCCCAACGTTCCGCATAACCATGGAAACAAGAAGCTGTGAAATCATTGATGCGAAGTGGTTTGGATAGAAGAGCAAAAAAGGGATTAAAAAAAACAGAATGTTCCATTCATCTAACGCACACTCAACATGCCGGAGCATGACAACAGGGTCAAGAAGGTCACACGCAATACTCATCTTTTTTTCTGGAGACTAAACACTTGTGCAGGTGCACCAAAAATGTGTGTGTTTGTGTTTCCCTCTCTGTGCATATGTGTGTGTGAGTGTGTGTGTGTGTGTTTCTCTCTCTGTCTCTGCGTATGTGTGTGTGTTTCTCTCTCTGTCTCTGTGTGTGTGTGTGTGTGTGTGTGTGTGTGTGTGTGTGTGTGTGTGTGTGTTTGTGTGTGTGTGTGTGTGCGAATGAGTGTCATAACTAGCTCCAATATGCTCCAAAGCTGTGTGTGTGTGTGTGTGTGTGTGTGTGTTAGAGCTCAAGGCTGTATGCCCCAGAGTGGAGAGTGATGGTGTGGGTGGGCTCTGAGGTGAAGGTCAATAATTTCTGGAACGTTCTGAATGGAGTGTCCAGAGCGGGGGATGAGGTCATCCACAGATGGGTTTCCAAACTCATTGAACTCAAATCTCCTGGTCAATGGTACAGGCAGTTCCCTCTCTCATATGGCAGCACTATACACATGGGGTGGAAGATAGATAGATAGATAGATAGATACAGTAAATAGATAGATAAATAGATAGATAGATAGATAGATAGATACAGTAAATAGATATGTAGATAGATAGATAGATATGTAGATAGATAGATAGATAGATATTATAGATAGATAGATAGATAGATAGATACGTAGATAGATAGATAAATAGATAGATAATGTATGTAGATAGATAGATAGATACTTTAATCATCCCGAGGAACATTTTAGGCACCCAGTAGCTTATTCAACCATAACACAACAAACACACATACACACATATATCTCACATACATAAAAATCACTCACATGTAAATGTAAAAATTAAAGAGCATGTGAAGTGATTACAAAGGTGTGGTATGGACTGACCATGTGGTGCATTGACCATGATAAGGTGCTATGGAGGGTGTGCAGTGGTGGTAGTGCAAAAGTGTACAGTGCAGGGATTGAGCAGGGCAATAACTTTGCTTGTTATTAAATAGTAACTATGACTATGAAAAAACAAGAATGTAAACATAATAGAAATGCTTAACAAACAAGTAAAAGAACATACTTTAAGAGCAATATATAACAGGGAATAAGTTATAAGGTGTAGATGTTATGACCACAGTCCAGATTGTGTAGACGGGCTAATATAGCCTGTAAAACAGTTAGGTAGACAAAGTGATATGATGGTAGGGGTTGAGAGAGCTCATGCTGAAAAGTCCATTTCTGCTCTGCACCACTTCACGTTGTATCAAATAAAAACAATGCATAATGCAAGAAAGATGAAGTAAAGAACACTGTTATGGTGAGAAGTTATCTAAAGAACACTGTTATGGTGAGAAGTTAACTAAAGAACACGGTTATCGTGCTTGGTAGTGGCAGTCTTTATTAGTGGAGGTTTAAGAGTTGAGATGTACTCTCAGAGAGCAAAGTTTAAAATGATGAGGGCAACACATACATTGCATAGAAGATATGAATGCAGTTACTGTTTGCACTCTTTTTGATAATAACGCATAATGGTTTTGTTGCCATCATTTAAGAATGTTGTCCTTGAAAACCATAAATGTTGTTGAATTGTTTACCTGCATTGTCTGTGAATAGGGCTGGTTATTTGCAGTGGAAATCATTGATGCGAAGTATGTTTGGATAGAAGAGCAAAAAAGGGATTAAAAAAAACAGAATGTTCCATTCATCTAACGCACACTCAACATGCCGGAGCATGACAACAGGGTCAAGAAGGTCACACGCAATACTCATCTTTTTTTCTGGAGACTAAACACTTGTGCAGGTGCACCAAAAATGTGTGTGTTTGTGTTTCCCTCTCTGTGCATATGTGTGTGTGAGTGTGTGTGTCTGTGTTTCTCTCTCTGTCTCTGTGCATATGTGTGTGTGTGTGTGTGTGTGTGTGTGTGTGTGTGTGTTTCTCTCTCTGTCTCTGTGGGTATGTGTGTGTGTGTGTGTTTGTGTATGTGTGAGTGAGTGTCATAACTAGTTCCAATATGCTCCAAAGCTGGAGGGTGCCTGGCAAGGTTTTCTGCAAGTGCAGTTTGTTTATGCATTGTTTGTGTGTATGTGTATTTGTGTATTTTTTTGATAAAACATTTGTGTATGTGTTTATGTACGTGTGTGTGTGCTTTGTGTGTCTGTTTTACATGTGGACTGAGTGTGTGTGTGTGTGTGTGTGTGTGTGTGTGTGTGTGTGTGTGTGTGTGTGTGTGTGTGTGTGCGTGTGTGTCTGTGTGCATGTGTGTTAGATCTCAAGGCTTTATGCCCCAGAGTGATGGTTTGGGTGGGCTCTGAGGTGAAGGTCAATAATTTCTGGAACATTCTGAATGGAGTGTCCAGAGCGGGGGTTGAGGTCATCGAGTATTCTATTCTTCTCCAAGGGAAGAACTGTTATGGTGAGAAGTTATCTAAAGAACCCTGTTATCATGCTTGGTAGTGGCAGTCTTTATTAGTGGAGGTTTAAGAGTTGAGATGTACTCTCAGAGAGGAAAGTTTAAAATGATGAGGGCAACACATACAGTTTGCATAGAAGATATGAATGCAGTCACTGTTTGCACACATTTTGATAATAACGCATCAGAGCTTTGAGCTTTGTTGCCATAATTTAAGATTGTTCTCCTTGAGAACCATAAATGTTGTTGAATTGTTTACCTGCATTGTCTGTGAATAGGGCTGGTTGTTTGCAGTGGATAAGCACTGTCACAATAATCAGATTCATTGAAGATGCACAGCCAGTTTGTTTGCACAGTATATAATGGTCCTGCCACTAATACAAATGGCTGTTTTTCCCCAAAATACACCCCTGTGTGCCGATTGCACCGCAGTTTAAACATTGCTTTACTTCAAATGACAGGCATTTATTCTGCATGGTTTTGTTCCCGGTCCAGTTTGGAAGGCGATTGTTGTCTTGTTTTGTCACTCTGATGTGCAGTTTGCTTTATTGTTGAGGGAAAGAAAAAGAAGCTACTGTTAGCATTTGATTGCTCTCTTTTTTTCCCTCCCTTGTCCATTTATAGGATGAATCAAACCAACTTGAAAGAAGTGGCCATGTCACTGATAATGCCGCCGTAATTGTCATGCCCGTCAAACAGCTGGAGATGGCTCGGGCTTTGGAGATAAGAACGCAGTGGTCTGTAGACAGAGACTCTCTGTCTGTCCGTGTGTCTGCTTGGGTCCCCCCTCTCGTTCGCCTGTGATTAGTTTAGCAATGGGAGAGACGGGGCCGGCCGCGGCCGCCGCCGTCGCTAGTGCAAATTAGCATAACACACGGGGGGGGGTAAAAGAGTAATTTCTAGAACACACCATGACTCCATTGTAATCAGGATCCACAAATACCCGTGTCAGATCTGAGACTACTGCATCCAACCTGTAATGGGGGTGGAAAAGACAATGACGACTTACTCTGGTTACCGTCATGGAGGGCGTGGAGGGCATGGAGGGCATGGAGGGCATGGAGGGAGGGCATGGAGGGCATGGAGGGCATGGAGGGCATGGAGGGAGGGCGTGGAGGGCATGGAGGGCATGGAGGGAGGGCATGGAGGGCATGGAGGGAGGGCATGGAGGGCTGTGTAAAAGTTACTCTGATTCTAGTTGCATTGTAGTAGGCGTGATAGGGTTAAATATTACTGTTGTGGATGTGTGTGTGTGTGTGTGTGTAGGCTGTTTGTTAATGGTTATGGGGTGGGGGTGAGGTTCATAAAAACATATAAATAAAGTAATACGAAAAATAGCATGTTGGTTATTTGATTGTATTATTTGAATGTTGGTTATTTCATTGACAGTGTTTTTCATAAATGTGCGCTTTGGACTTAAGGATAATGTCCTCCCCTTTACACCTATATGCTTTATCTTAATGTGTAGTTTACTCTAACATATGAGAATGTTAATAATAAACTGTGTCATTACTTCAGCTGACTGAGACAGTGTGTGAGTGTGTGTGTGTGTGTGTCCCGAAGCTCTATATTTCAGTGTTATCTTGCACGGCCTTGTGTGGTGCTGGTCCTGGGCTTTTTAATGAAGGGCAGTAATTTCAACTCTCTCTCACACACACACACACACACAGAGATTCATTGGCACTGGCACAGCGACTGTCCCCTGTCCAATCACATATTCCCTGCAATCCCACCGTCCCTCATAGCCTTCATGCCTGCACTTTGCTTCCGTCTCCATAGTGACCGCTGCAGGGATATTTCTCTTTACACCATATAAAATGCAGAACACTCAGGCCCCTCTCCTCTCTTCTCCTCTCCTCTCACCTCCTTTCCTCCCCTCTCCTCTTCTCTCTTCTCTTCTCCTCTCCTCCCCTCTCACCTCCTCTCCTCTCCTCTCCTCCTCTCACCTACTCTCCTCCCCTCTCCTCTCTTCTCCTCTTCCCTTCTCTCCTTTCCTGTCTTCCCTTCCTCTCTCCTCCACCCCCCCTTTTCCTCTCATCTCCTCTCTTTGACTCTCTGCTCTTCTCTCTTCTCCTTTCCTCTCCTCTGCTCTTCTCTCTTCTCCTCTACTCTCCTCTCATGCACACATACACACAGAGAGAGAGAGAGAGAGAGCATGCACAATACATCTACATGAAAGCCATCATCTGGCTAAGAAACTCAAAAGCAATACCTACGTATCGTCTGGAACATATTGTCATCTGTTATGAATGCTGTTCATTGTCGCTACACGCAGGGAACCTTCAGACACAAGTTTATTAGTTAGTTAGTTAACAATTAGTTTAAAAATGCAGTAAATCTTTTAATTGCAAGGACATCAGGTGTATTCTGTCTGTCAAGATTGTTTACATGTAAAAGAAATGTTTACATGTAAATTTACATTTGTTTTTCGTTTAATTGACGCTTTTGTCCACAGTGACCTACAAAAAATATAGAGAACAAGGTACAAGCTGAACAGGAATAATAGTAATAATAATATTGAGTAGTACCCTGCATAAGAGTTAGAATGGCTAGGCGGGATGGACAGGGAGGAGGTAGGCGGGATGGACAGGGAGGAGCTCATAGAACATCTCCATGAAAATTACCCCAACTTTGTTATGTCAGGTGCTTTTCTGAAACCTACACCAGCAGCAGCAACACCACCAGCACCACTACAAGCACCACCAGCACCATCAACACCAGTACCACCTCCACCAGCAGCAGCACTATCACCACCACCAGCACTTTCACCAGCAGCAGCACCACCACCAGCACCATCACCACCAGCACCACCTCCACCAGCAGCAGCACCAGCAGCAGCACTATCACCACCACCCAGCACTTTCACCAGCAGCAGCACCACCACCACCACCACCAGCAGCACCACCACCACCAGCACCACTGGGTGGAGAGTTCTAATAGAGACACAAAGCCACAGCAGTATGGGTTAGAGCTCTGGAGCTTAATCCCAGGATATGGATGACACAATATAATCTCACATACAGGAAAGTATTTCAAACAAAGGATGGCTTTTATTTATATAGCCTTGAATTGTCAACAGCATAGACAGATAGATATATATGTAAGGGATAACGGCCGCCAAGGTGCCCTTATACGGAATTAATGGACGAGGGCGAGGGGCAAAGAACTCCCCGACGCGCAGCGGATGATTCCATTGTTGCGACACCTGCCTCCAGGCTCAACGGTTATAGTTACCATTCATAAGCATTGATATGGAACGATTAAACTTTTTTTACCAGATCTACTTCATAGGTGTCCCGTTATTCAGAATTAAAAGCCACCCCGCCAGCCAATCAGAAAAGAGTATTTCTTCTCTCCGGGTGATAAATATCTATAACTACACAAATTATGTAGGAGCCAAATTGAATTTAAAAACTCTTGAATGAAAAGGACTAGCTAGACTAGAAATGTACTAAATTTGTGCCTTGGGTTACCTGTTCAGTTCAAGATGGCGTTTTCCATGTGGTCTGTCAGTCTTAGTTAGACATTAGAAGATGCTGGAGAAGATGCAGTTGTTTACACCTTCACTGTGCTTCACTACACCGTTTCACTTTACTGCTTTACTTTTGTTTTTTTAAAGCAACATTTAGATTAGTTTGAAACCCTTTGGAATTCCTTTTGAAACCCTTTTCCCTTTGGATTGCATTTAGACTTTGGAATACCTTTTGAAACCCTTTTCCCTTTGGATTGAATTTAGATTAGTTTGAAACACTTTGGAATACCTTTTGAAACCCTTTTCCCTTTGGTTTGCATTTAGGTTAGTTTGAAACACTTTGGAATACCTTTTGAAACCCTTTTCCCTTTGGTTTGCATTTAGGTTAGTTTGAAACACTTTGGAATACCTTTTGAAACCCTCTCCTCCTGCTGTGTAGCTCTCTTCCTGCTACCTGCCTCCTTGCTCCAGTCTCCCATCTTGCTTGCCTGGCGTCGGCCTGTGTCCCTGCCATCTCCAACACAGGTATGAGAAGCAGCTGCACACAGTATCTAAAAACCAGCATATAACTGGACTTCACTTTTTGACCAAAACAGATACACCTTATTTTCATGTAATCAAATTTCCATATTTAAAAAAGTAGAGTCTCAAATTCACAGTGTGTGTGTGTGTCAAGGGATATTTGTAGGTAATTCAAATCAGTACATAGGATAAATATCAAAACCTTCTACATGAGTCACATTTACACATCATTTAAAATAACTCACAGAGAGTTAGGATCATTTAATAATTGAAAGTGTCATGCCCATCCCTGTGGCATGGGGGGGCGCTACACTGACAAGAGGCTTTTTGACAAGAGTTCATTTCTAACATGAAGCTTTAAAGCTGAATAAAGACTGTTTATCAGGAGCTGAGTTCCAATTTAAACATTACGACCATCCGTCAGAAGCGGAATACCTCACTAGCGTTAAGGAGCTGAATAAAGGCTGTTTATCAGAATACCTCACTAGCGTTAAGGAGCTGAATAAAGGCTGTTTATCAGAAAACCTCACTAGCGTTAAGGAGATGAATAAAGGCTGTTTATCAGAAAACCTCACTAGCGTTAAGGAGCTGAATAAAGGCTGTTTATCAGAATACCTCACTAGCGTTAAGGAGCTGAATAAAGGCTGTTTATCAGAATACCTCACTAGCGTTAAGGAGCTGAATAAAGGCTGTTTATCAGAATACCTCACTAGCGTTAAGGAGCTGAATAAAGGCTGTTTATCAGAATACCTCACTAAGCGTTAAGGAGCTGAATAAAGGCTGTTTATCAGAAAACCTCACTAGCGTTAAGGAGCTGAATAAAGGCTGTTTATCAGAATACCTCACTAGCGTTAAGGAGCTGAATAAAGGCTGTTTATCAGAATACCTCACTAGCGTTAAGGAGCTGAATAAAGGCTGTTTATCAGAATACCTCACTAAGCGTTAAGGAGCTGAATAAAGGCTGTTTATCAGAATACCTCACTAAGCGTTAAGGAGATGAATAAAGGCTGTTTATCAGAATACCTCACTAGCGTTAAGGAGCTGAATAAAGGCTGTTTATCAGAATACCTCACTAGCGTTAAGGAGCTGAATAAAGGCTGTTTATCAGAGTAAGCACATTCCATGCATTAAGGGGGGTAACGTTAATAACCTGCCCTGTTGGAAAGTTTTGTGGTGACTCACTGTGACTATGCCCGGGTACAGAAAATTACAGCTTACGGTTGCCATATTCAAAAGGTTTCCTTTGTGTAATTCAAAGCTTACATGATTCTTACATAATGGTGAGAATTAAAGGGGCTGGAATCTATACCTTGGAGAAGCATCCAGATACTAGCCCACGCTCTGGCTGTGTGTCTGCGTGTGTCAATACTGTGTCTGTTGGTGTGTGTGTGTTTGTTTCTGCATGTTTTGTTCATGTGTGTGTGTGTGTGTGTGTGTGTGTGTGAGTGTTTGGGTGTGTGTGAGTGCATGTGCCTGGGTGCGTTTGTGTGTGTATATCTGTTGTATTTGTGGTTGTGTGTGTGTGTATCTGTTGTATTTTTCTGTGTGTATCTGTTGTATGTGTGTGTGTATTTGTTGTATTTATGTGTGTGTGTGTGTATTTGTGTGTGCATGTGTGTATCTGTTGTATTTTTGTGTGTGTGTGTGTGTGTGTGTGTGTGTGTGTGTGTGTAAACGAGAGAGAGTGTGTGTCTGTATTTGTGTGTGTGTGTGTGTGTGCGTACCTGTTGTATTTGTGTATGTGTGTGTGTGTATTTGTTGTATTTATGTGTGTGTGTGTGTGTGTGTGTATTTTGTGTGCGTGTGTGTGTGTATCTGTTGTATTTTTTTGTGTGTGTGTGAATGTGTTTGTTTCTTTAGCGGGAAGTGATTCCTCAGCGCTCCGCTCCTCCTGCTTTCTTCTTAATGAGAGATGGATGAATGGGCTCCTAGTGTGTGTGTGTGTGTGTGTGTGTGTGTGTGTGTGTGTGTGTGCCGTGACCTTGGGCTCACCTCAGGCAGCTTGCCTTGCGCCCCTGCACGCTCGGCTCTCCACTCTGCCAGGAAGCCGAGGCATCCGCAGGGGAAGAGCGAGCGTCGTGTCAGCCCAGCTAATTGAGTAATTGGCCCAAACTGGGGGGTCATTCATTAGAAACACACACACACACACACACACACACACACACACACTTTAACTCCCCTCCTCAGCCTAGGCTGTCCCCTTTTGAGACACACACACACACCCACACCCACACACACACACCCAGCAGCCCCAGTAGCATTTATCTCTGTTTGACTGGTGCTTACCTTAAGATCAAGTGAGGGGAGGCGCGATGGGACCCTGCGGGCTAAAGGGTCTTAATCCATTATAGGACTATCTAGAACGCCCACGGAGCTCTCACTGATAGGGATGCTCAGGCCTGCAGACCGGCTCTGTGTGTGTGTGTGTGTGTATTGTGTGTATGTATGTATTGTGTTAAAGATAGAGGTCTAAAGGAGAACATGTCTGACTGGAACATCTGTAGTTGTCTGTGTGTGTGTGTGTGTGTGGTGTGTGTCATGACAGTCATGTCCTTTCCGCCTGTGTCTCACGTCTGATGAAGGGCTTGAGTTGGCCCGAAACGTCACGGTAAATAAATTATAACTTGGGAGCATATACTGGTGTTGCGGACTTTTTTCCCTCTTTGTCATCGTAAGTGTTTTGTCCAGCACCCAGGATTAGATTGGGATGTGCGTGCGTTTTTTCCTCTTTATAACATAACATGCCCTTGTCATGCACTCGTTTTCAACTCAGCATTTACCTGTGTTTTTGTGTGTGTGTGTGTGCCCCTAGCTCCCAGAGCACACCTGAACCCCCTCCACACAGGGTTGGTGGCTCCAGTCGTGCACTGCAGAGATTAGTGCCAAGAGCAACACACACATCTGTGTGCCCGTAGGCTACTTCAGCCTGCACACGGACCACACAGAACCACCAGCTGCCATGCATGCAACACAGAAGCAGAATCAACCGATAATGCTCTTTAATAATGATCAATAATGCTCTTTATTTGTCCCTGATGGGGCACGTGCATTAGTGGGATACATACATCTGGGGACAACGGTGGGATATCAAAAGGACACACTATATAGTATAAAGTATACAATGTACTGTATACATTTAACAAACATTAAACAAATGTGGGACACGTAAACACTGAACAGCTGAGACCAAAGACTACATGTTGAAATAGAAATGTAATGCCAGAGGAATTACAATAGTGGATGGAAAGCTGCTGGCTTAATGTTGGTGGGGAGATTCCTGGAAAAACATTGAATCACTTAATCTTTGAGTTCATACAAACCGTACCGAAAAACCTTGTGTGTCAAGACGTTCTTGAGATATAACACTCAAGGTGTTTTTGACCTTGACATTTGACCTCCAACATCAATTCACTTAATCTTTGAGTCCATACAAACACTCATACCAAATTTCAGGCATGTATGTGTAAGGGTCCTGTCGTGTTTTGTTTTCCCTGTTTAGTGTTTTCCGTCATGTCTGCTCCTCTTGTTTACTTCCTGTGTCCTGTTCCATGTGTTTCTTTGTTTGTTTTGCAATGTGTTTCTGTTCCCTGTGCCCGTGTCTCCGCCCCTCACCTGATCTGCGTTAGTCTGTTAATTATGGTTTCCACCTGTCTTGTTTTACCTTGTTCATTGTCCACCTGTGCCCTGTTACCCCTGTGTATTTAATCCCTCTGTCTCCCCTCAGTCTTCGTCGGTTATTAGTCATTGTGTGTTGCGTTGCACACGGTTGATTCAGTTCTTATTAAAGATTCTTGTGATTCTGGGATTACCTTGCCTGGCTGTGCTTTGCCCTGCATTTGGTTCAAGCTCTCCCTGTGGAACCGTGACAGTATGTCAAGGCATTCTTGAGATATCGCACTCAGAGTATTCATGGACTTGACCTTTGACCTCCAACATCAACTCACTTTATCTTTCCATACAAACTCTTTCCATAAGAGTCCATACAAACACTTGTACCAAATTTGAAGCATATGCGTCAAGCCGTTCTGGAGATGAGATGCATGAGATATGGCTGTGACTTTTATTTTGACACACAGGAAACACTAAAACAGGATGTGTAGTTTTAGGGAGTGCCAGATTGTATGCATTAGAAGCTGAAACAGTTGGATTCACAGGTGACACCTGTGCCAGTGTTCTGATTAGCCCGGGAACTACTCTGGGAGCTTAACGAGCTGGCTTTAGGCCATTATGACATGACAGCCATTTAAGTCTATCGGGGAATAGCTTTTGTTAAAAATATATTTTTAACATTTTTAATCCCCTATTTCTCACAAAGTATAAACTTTAAAAACAATCTGAAATAAGAACTCTCTTGCCCCACTCCAGACCTTCAGAACGGTTATTTCAACATGTCTGTACGTTAAGCGGTTAAAGTCGCATTCACTCTTGAAAAGGTAAAAAGAAAAGGTTATAAGAAGAAGAAGAAGAAGCCAGGAGATTTCAAGATAGTGGATTCCATCCACTATAATAACATTTAGAATTCCACTAGAAATGAAAAAAAATCTGTTTCACATTGGAGTTAAAGCCATTCAAAGCAGTGCAACCTATCAGTGCAACCTATCAGACCAGGCAGCCGATGTTTTGAAATTCAGACGTTTGGTCACGTTGCCGATGGGTTGCTGAAGGGTAGAATGTGGGATGAGATGTATTGGGACAGGACGTGTGTTAAGGTTCAACAAGGCATGAGGTTCAGTCTCTTCAAAAACCTCAAACTTCAAAAGGGTGTGATGTTCATCTACATAAATGGCACAAATATGCATGTCTGTAACACACTCGGTGCATAAATGGCACAAATATGCATGTCACACACTAGGAGGATAAACGGCACATGTGCATGTCTGTCACACACTAGGAGGATAAACGGCACATATATATATATATATATATATATATATATATATATATATATATATGCATGTCTGTAACACACTCGGTGCATAAATGGCACAAATATGCATGTCTGTCACACACTCGGTGCATAAATGGCACATATATGCATGTCTGTCACACACTAGGAGGATAAACGGCACATGTGCATGTCTGTCACACACTAGGAGGATAAACGGCACATATATATATGCATGTCTGTGACACACTTGGTGCATAAACGGCACATATATGTATAGATATATACATAGATAGATAGATAGATAGATAGATAGATAGATACTTCAAGGTCTCAGTAGCATACAGACATCACACACAACATGCACTTACAGCAGAAAAAGTAATAAGTATATAAATATAAAAAAACCACCACTGAACAATAAAGACAGTAGAAGATTAAAAAAAAAAAAAAAAAAACTAAATATACTAAATAAAACTAAATCAAATATCCACATATATGCATGTCTGTCGCACACTAGGAGGATAAACAGCACATATATATGCATGTCTGTAACACACTCGGTGCATAAATGGCACAAATATATGCATGCCTGTCACACACTAGGACGATAAACGGCACATATATATGCATGTCTGTCACACACTAGGTGCATAAACGGCACATAGATAGATAAAAGTAATAAGTATATAAATATAAAAAAAACACCACTGAACAATGAAGACAGTAGAAGATTAAAAAATGTTTTTAAATATACTAAATAAAACTAAATCAAATATCCACATATATGCATGTCTGTAACACACTAGGAGGATAAACAGCACATATATGCATGTCTGTAACACACTAGGTGCATTGACTGAAGTAGGAATAAACTTGACTTATGCAGCCGTAGCTGAACTGACAGTTTTAGGTAGACAAGATAGCTTTTGCATTACATTCACCATAAAAAGAACAAGTTATGGCATGGTATGGCTGGATTTCTCTCACTCACTCACACACACACACACACACACACACACACACACACACAGGGAATTGAACACAGAGGCATAGAACAGGGAAGGCTCTTTATGAGCCGAGTCTGTTTTCTATCTATTCTCATTTTCTTGCTTAACACCAACAATTGAAATCATCAATTATGTGAAATCCTCAATTGTGTGAGACTATGTGAACATAACCTGATTACGTGTGATCATTTGTTTTCTTCTGATTGCTTTTGTGAAATTGGTGTGATTAGGGAGGCAATAGGGCTGCTGCTGTGTGTATGAGAGAAAAAGAGAGAATGCGCATGTGTGTGTGTGTGTGTGTATGAGAGAAAAAGAGAGAATGCGCATGTGTGTGTGTGTGTGTGTGTGTGTGTGTGTGTGTGTGTGTATGAGAGAAAAAGAGAGAATGTGCATGCGTGTGTGTGTGTGTGTATGTGTGTGTGTTTGTGTATGAGAGAAAAAGAGAGAGAAAGAGAGAATGCAAATGTGTGTTTGTGTATGAAAAAGAGAGAGAAAGAGAGAATGCATATATGTGTGTGTGTGTGTGTGTGTATGAAAGAGAGAGAGAAAGAGAGAATGCATGTGTGTGTGTGTGTGTATGAAAAAGAGAGAGAAAGAGAGAATGCATATGTGTGTGTGTACAGTATGTGTGTGTGTGTGTGTGTATGTGTGAGAGAGAGAGTTTGTGTATATGTGTCTGTGTGTGTGTGTTTGTGTGTGTGAGAATATGTGTGTGTGTGTTTGCCAAAGGCGTCACTCAGCTGTGCCCATGCAGGCAGTGAGCACAAGGTTAAAACTCTCTCTGAGGAAGACTGTGTCTCATCTTGGTCTCTTTGTCTCACACATATCTGCTGTTAACACACCGTCCCTCCCCAGCACGGCACACTGGGCCTCTGGCACGGATGATGGGGAGGGTGTCTGAAACAACACAACACACTGATTCAGCTGGTGATTACTGCAAGCTGAGATGCAGATTGCTTTCAGTGGTGCTGTGTACCAGCGGAGAGAAGACTAAGAAGAGGATGCAGACGAGAGAAAGAAAACAGGAGTCATCAGTTGCGTGTAAACAAATTGCTCCCCTAGTAGAATGGCGATTTAACATAACTGTGAACACAGAATGAGCTTGATGGGGTAAAAAAAACTGACACCAAAAAAAACGTAATGTGATTTTCTTTCGATTTCTAGCCACAAGTGACCCTGAGGCAGAGGGAATTGGAGCTCTAAGATGGGGCTTGTCAGAAGTCGCAGGTTTAGTGAAATAATAACACAGTTTTCTTTTTAAGATGAGCGTAAAATAATAGTAGGTTGTAAAAGTTATTTCTTTAACTGACTTTGGAAAGCAGCTTTTGGGTGAAATCATGATTGTGCAAAGGTTATATCTTTGGCCATATCTAACCCTGTGCTTCAATGAAAAAGCATCATAAATGAAAAATACAAAGTAGCCATTTCCGCCCATCGGTCTAGCCAAACAGCCTTGGATGAGGCAACTGAGCCTTGCTTTTGATTGGCTGACTGCTAGCTGTTAGCTCCTCCTCCTGGTTCAATCCTCTGTCATCAGGTGTTCTCTCTGTCTCCTCCCCTACACCCAACTTCCTCTCTCTCTCTCTCTCTCTCTCTCTCTCTCTCTCTCTCTCTCTCTCTCTCTCTCACACACACACACACATACCAACACACTTGCCTTCCATCACTCTTTGTAATTGCAGTATGCAAGCCCCTAAGAGTCTTCACTACAGCAGCTCATCTTGTTCTAGTGGCCCACAGATGCTTGATATTCATCAGCCAAACAGTAAGAAGCTACCCCAAACTATTTACCTTGAAGAGCCCACATCTGCATAGTCACAGCAACACCGCCTCAATGTGCAGCTTCATGTGGCTCTCCATTAGAGGATGGACACACACAGAATTAATTACACTCACACTTCACACCAATTACTCACAGCGTATCCATAATTTAACAATCAAATTATCAATATGGTGCTTCAAATTGCCTGGGCATGAAAGCATGAGCAGAGCTATCCTTATAAGAGCAATGATAATAAGACAGTGGATATCTGTCACGGCCAAAACAAGAACATGCAGTAGGGTTGGAAGACACACACGCATGCACACACACATCATTAAACCACACGGTCTAGGTGTGAGGTTGGCCATTATCACTTCTCTTAAAACAAGAATATGTAAAATGGCCATCAGCAGCTTTTTAACTAGCTGCCGAAAAAAGTGAAAGATGGACTTTAATTTATTTTTTATTTTTTTTCTCATGATTTACTTTTAAATGATATTTATTTTTTTGCATATGAATAAGCGATTATATATTAATCAAACATACTGCATTATGTAATTTTTATTTTTTGGAGCCTTTTGCAAAGTCTGCTGGGAAATTCATATTAATTTCACCTAGAGTGTTTTTCATTATCATGCTTCATGACAAAATATCAAATAAAAACAAAACAAAACAAACACGACAAACAACCTGTCCATCAGTGTTGCTCTGACAATCCAACTTCATTATGAAGTACAGAAATTACTCTGACAATCCAACCTCATTATGAAGTACAGAAATTGCTGTTTCTGTTTTGTTGCTGCTGACAACAGCGTAAGTCGCTACTTAGAAGCAGAGTTGGGATTAGAGTGGTGTCAGCTCCTGTAGCACTAGAGGCTTGGGATCCAGCACGGGTCATTCTCGCTACCGCTGAGGGTCCAGCACTGGTCATCACTTTTCATTCTTGCTACCACTGAGGGTCTGGCCTCTGAAGTGATCACTCATAAGACTGGAGGATCAGAGTTTCAGTCAAGTCAAAGGAACAATCAATGACAAAGTAAAACCCAGCGATAGCAACGCAGCATCTTTCAGTGCTTGAAAATCAAAGAGCTGTATGCGCCTAAGCAACACACACACACACACACAGACAGACAGACACACGCACACACACACACACAGCATACATTTAAGTGTGTAATATATTTCCAGGGAACTATAATGGTTCTTACTGCATTTCCTAAATATCAAGTTGAGCAACTACCTTGGTAACACAAGGAGAGTGTTAAAAAAAAGTAAATAAAAGAAATGTCTCTATCATGTAACGGCGGTTGTGCTTTGGGGAGAAGCGCGCCACCCTGGAGCCGGTAGGACCAGCTGAGCCTTGGAGCGCCATGGAAACAACAAGCAGGAGGCGGAGACGACGTGCGCTTCACACACTGGGATTATCTCACCTGCTCACGGCTCCCCGTTCACCTCCGTTAATCCCCAATATCCCCGGCAGCAGGTGTTTCCGAGGGCCCCCAGACTGATTCAATAACCGTTTGAAGAAAGACGAGAGGGTATTACAGTATAACCCGAGGAGAGACACAGCGCCCGTTAACCAAGTGCTCAAACAAACTCAATACTTAAATCCTTCAGATGTCCCACTACAAGAGAGAGAGACAGAGAGAGTTTTTGGATTCTCAAACACATAAAAGGGCAACGATGTACTTCATTCGCTTCTGAAGAGCTGTGAAATGATTCTAAATTAATGTCAGCTTCACCTGCTGATATTAGATACTGACAAAAGCCGTTCTGGGGGAACTTAATCAGACGGGGAGGTCTGTGTAAGCCTATTAAGGTCACAGTGATCGCTCTGTCCTACTTTGGCACCTACAATAAGACTCCATATATCAAAATCCACCTTAGACCGAGTAGCTGCTCTGAGTGCAGCACTCTGAAATGATGTTTAGGCGCGGTGGCCTGAACCAGCTGCAGCTGTGCAGAGTCACCGCAGGAGGCTGCTTGCTTGCTTGCTCACCGTAGCACTGGAGTGGAGTCGAGATGGAGATGGATTTTCTTTTTGTTCCTCCGTTGCAGACACTCAGAACACTGTTGTGCTGAGTGTGAAATGAGAGTGCTTGTGTGTTGTGTTGCATCTCAAGTCATACACCTGGGAGCACTCCAAGACTCCCCAGGGCGCTAATGAGTCTGGGCCGAGTCATGGCGAGGACCCGGCTGTGTGTCGGCTCTGCTCTCAGGTCTACTTCCTTCAGGGCATCCTCCTCTTAGCGTTTGTGTGTGTGTGTGTGTGTGTGTGCGTTTGCGGCGCTTTCACACATTCCCAAAGATGTCTGTCTGATGGACACCCACCTGCCACTCTCTGTCTGGCTCTGTGCGCCAAGTGCGGTCTGACAAACGCATAATCACAGCTGACCTTGCTGCCAATATTCTACAAACACTCTCTCTCTGAGTCCTCCCGACAAAAACAGACAGACACACACACACACAAACTCAGGTGCACCCACACACACTCACACCTATGTACACAGACTGAGAGAAAAGCTGGCTTTTTCATGTTGGATGTAGGGTATCATGCGCACACTGACCCATCTGCTGGCTGGCCCAAGTGACCCCTGGATCTGAGTGGAGCTGAAGTGTGAACGCAGCTGCGGGACTCTGTGGATGCTAACGCTAACGGTCTCGACCCAGGCCTCACAGCTGCGGGACTCTGTGGATGCTAACGCTAACGGTCTCGACCCAGGCCTCACAGCTGCGGGACTCTGCGACCGCTAGCGCTCTTGGCCCAGGACTCACAATTGCGGGACTATGCACACGCTAGCACTCTTGACCCAGGCCTCACAGTGATCGCACTGCACAGATGGGTTTCAGGATTTCTCAGAAACACTAGTGCGAGTGTCATCATGCTGAAATTGTAACAGCATGCTACACGCAAGCACCGGTGGGTCAGCTCACAGACGAGGAAATTCTCAGCACATTACAGTAACTCATTTAAAATTACACTGTTTCCGTGGATACTCTCATTTTAAAGTCGTCTTCTCATGTTTCTTCAGATGTTAAATAAATCGCTACAAATTACTCAACTGATCTCTGCCATACTAAGCTGTATGACATCACGTGTCAGCAAATATTGGTATTACGTCTGTAGTTTCAATTCCATCTAGTGTCCCATGTCATAGGGACAATGGTTAACACAGGCTCTGTGGATGCTTTCGATCTTGGCCCATACGAGTGTCGTTACTGTGCTTATATAGGTTTACAGCATCTCTAATTGGCATCGTGTTGTTGTTACAGTGCTTATATAGGTTTACAGTATCTCTAATTGGCATCGTGTTGTCGTTACTGTGCTTACTGTTTATAGGTTTATAGCTCTAATTGGCATCATGTTCAGAGTTCAGAGAGATTTATTTATTACATACATATTAGTTATATGTATACTAATAATAATTAGTTATTAGTATAGTTATATTAGTAGTGTTTTTCAACCTTTTTTGTGCCACGGCACACTTTTGACACTTAAAATGTCCCACGGCACACTAACATCCTGTGTGAAGAAACAATAAACATACCATAGCCTAAAATTTCAAATAATACACAGAGATGGCCTTATTATGGCTTCTATGCAAGACCTGCTCAATAAAACAAGCGCCCTCTGTTTCATTTGTAGGTGACTATATCTAATTTAATTGTTGTTATGAACTGGATATGTGATGATTTTGTGAATACTGGATATGGGGCCCCCGTTGTACAATGCCTGCATACCACAAATAGTGCAATCATACAATCAATGAGAGCATGTGGTTATAAATTCTTTGATGCAACAGTTGCTTTTCTGGACCAGTGAGTGACATTTGGGTAATTTTCTGCGGCACACCTGATTATCTCTCACGGCACACTAGTGTGCCCCGGCACAGTGGTTGAAAAACACTGTAGTATAACAAGCAGTGAAATGTAAGTCTGGTTAGCTTCATGACTGTGTAAAGTAGAAATAATCTAAGTAAACAGATAAGATTAAAAGCAGAAGTTAATAATAAATCATCCAAAATAACAGAATAATAAAGTGACATGAATAATTATAATAAACAATAATAATAATGTTATTAAAATGGGATGGAGTCCATGGTATTCATAAGAGTTGGCATGTCCATGTTGAGGAGTCTAATGGCCTGAGCGAAAAAGCTTTTCCTTAGTCTCTCAGTTTTGGCTTTCAAACTGCAGAAGCACTTGCCTGACTTCAACAAACTGAACTGACAGTTACTGGGATGGGTGGAGTCCTTTACGATTTTAGTGGCTCTGTTCTTGCAACGGCTGATGTATATACAGTATCATGCAGGGAGGGGAGAGAAGGCCTAGAGATGCGCTCGGCTGAGCACACCACTCTCTGCAAGGCGTTGCGGTCTTTCTCAGTGCTGTTGGCAAACCACACAGTGATACCCTACGTCAGTATACTCTCTATGACCCCAGTGTAAAATGTTTTTGAAATCACTGGGGGGAACCTGAATTTCCAGAGTTGTCTTAGATGGTACATTCGTTGTCTGGCCTTTTTAACCTGAGCTTGGATGTGAGTACCCCAGGTCATGTTCTCAGATGTGTACCCCCAGATATTTAAAACTACTAACTCTCTCTACCTGTGTTCCATCAATCAAGAGAGGGGTGTAAGTCTGCCGCTGCCTCCTTCTGAAGTCTACAATTAGCTCCTTGGTTTTGCTAACATTCAGTTGGAGACAGTTTGCCTGACACCAGGCAATCAGCTTTTTCACCTCTTCCAAGAAGGCAGTCTCATTGTTGTCAGAGATGAGGCCCAGGACTACTGTATCATCAGCAAACTTGACGATGGAAGTGGAGCTGTGAGATGACACACGTTGTCGTTACTGTGCTTATATAGGTTTACAGCATCTCTAATTGCCACCGCGTTGTCGTTACTGTGCTTATATAGGTTTACAGTATCTCTAATTGCCATTGTGTTGTCGTTACTGTGCTTATATAGGTTTATAGCTCCAATAGGCATCATCATGTTGTTGTTACTGTGTTTATATAGGTTTATAGCTCTAATTGCCATCATGTTGTCATTACTGTGCTTATATAGGTTTACAGCATCTCTAACTGTAGCGGCAATAGTCAAGAAAGTGCAAAGTGCTGTAACTAGCTCTTTTAAAAAGATATGTCTGAACCTCTCCCTTACCCTGTTGTTTGTTTGGGTATCAACAAAAACCTTTAATCACAAAATAAGACAGGCATAACATTGGTCGGTTAAGGTGTGTAGTCTGCATAAAAATACTCTCTGTACTTACCTTGCAGTTTTAAGCCCCAAACACAGCTCTGGTTGTGTCAGATGCGAGATATCTCTGTCTACCTGTTACTGTGAAATACTGCATGTGAGAGTGTGTGTGTGTGTGTGTGTGTGTGTGTGTGTGTGTGTGTGAGTGAGTGAGTGTGTGTGTGTGGATGTGTGTGCGTGAGTGTGTGAGTGTTTGTGAGAGAGATAGTGTGTGTGTGTGTGTGTGTGGGTGTGTGTGTCTGTGTGTGTGTGTGTGTGTGTGTGTGTGTGTGTGTGAGTGTGTGAGTGTTTGTAAGAGAGATAGTGTGTGTGTGTGTGTGCGTGAGTGTGTAAGTGTTTGTGAGAGAGATAGTGTGTGTGTGTGTGTGTGTGTGTGTGTGTGTGTGTGTGTCTGTGTGTGTGTGTGTGTGTGTGTGTGTGGATGTGTGTGCGTGAGTGTGTGAGTGTTTGTAAGAGAGATAGTGTGTGTGTGTGTGTGTGTGTGTGTGCGTGAGTGTGTGAGTGTTTGTGAGAGAGATAGTGTGTGTGTGTGTGTGTGTGTGTGTGTGTGTCTGTGTGTGTGTGTGTGTGTGTGTGTGTGTGTGTGTGTGGTTTTGATTTGGCGGGTGCCACATTGTTCTCCTTCTTCCTCCTCCATTCTGCTGTGACTAGACCTGAACCCAGTGTTACATCTCCATCTGTCCTCTGCTAGGAATCGGTGGGCGCCCAGCAACAGACTACATTTCTTCTGACACCACGGTGATAAAATGTCCACCTTTCTCACATCAGCATCTTGCCCGTGGTCCTCTGCCTCAGACTGAGGGGCTGAAGGTCAGAGCCGTGCAGGGAAAAGCTGGACTACGAAGAGCAAAAATCCCCAAGAGTTTGTCCTGAAAAGACATCTGGCCTAGATGACCTAAAAAACAGGACACAAGATGCCCTCATGGGCTTACTAGTCTAGCACCAATGAATCCTTAATGCAAAAGTTGGGTAATTTCAATTTATTTTTGAGGGCCCTATTGTCAACCTGGGCCCCATTTTTAGGTATTTGTACTGTATGTACAAACCTTCAGTAGGGACCAGAATGATGAGAAAACCGTGTGGTAGTGAGCTAGCATGCTAATTCTGCAGCTGAGCAGTGAAATGCTGTGGGCTCATGACTGCCGTTAAAATAGATGACTTTGTGCCACTGTGTAGGCGCAGCACTACCATCACCACATTCCTGCTCAATTTATAAGAGGAAACTAAGTGACCCTGTCCCTGGCCTGACTTATGAGCTAGAGGTCAGTTAGAGGTCTCATCTCTCTCACGTAATCCAGTCTGTTATTCTGAGCAGTGGTCAATTATGTAGAACTAATTTGACATTGGCTTCCATAGGCCACTGTTACCAGGCGATGGGAAAGTGCACTTAACTGTTATATTTCCTTCAACAGAACTTTAATGTGAATGCTTACTTGTACCAAGCAACGATGAGAGAGAGAGAAAAAAAGTCCACCTCTTAGAACAACTGAAGGGCCTCCGGAGCATTTCACTTGTGGCTCCCACTGAGACTCAGAATGGTGTCGCACAGTGCAAGCAGGAGCTTGAGAGGCAAACACTAATAATAAAACCCAGAGAGTTTGCCCTGGGTAGACCTTTGGAGTGCAGCAGTACGAGAGGGAGAATTAGAGGTGGGACCGTGTTTCTCTCTGCCTGCCCTCTCAATTCCCCTTCTGGGGAAGGACCACTAGACTTTCACTTGCATGCTAATTTAATTGGCTTTCAGAATTTGAATGTTAATAACAAGGAGTTTTCATGGAGTTTGTGGTAAACTAGCTACCACGGACCAGACGACTGTGTGTCTCTTTGGAAGTCACATTGCCTCGAGACACTGCATAAGTAAGAGGCAGTGAATCTGCATATTCACAGATGTGTGTGCAGCTTAGGTGTTCCTGAAAAGGTCTAGCTCTGTAAACATCCTTCTCAAAACTCATATTTGTGGCACTCCTTTCAAAGCAGAGAGTTGTGTAACCTCTGTTGACATATACATAATAAGTGTTGTCAGTTTTAATGGGCTAGTTGATTGCATGTTTTAGTATGCTACTTTTGTGTACTGTACTGCCTGTTTGAGTGGGCTAGTTGATTGCCCTGTGCTGCATGTCTGAGTGTAGGCCTACTACTGTGAGTATGCTACAGTAGTCGACTGCCCTGTGCTGCATATGAGTATGCTAGTTGACTGCCCTGTGTGGCATGCTTGCTGGAGGAGGAGATAATTAATGGTATCGTTAACATCTGCGTTATAATTAAGCAGCAGTGCATTGAGGCACCTGACAGCTGAGGCCCCCGAGAGAATCAGCTGGACATCTCTGAGTAGCACTCGAGCCGCTGCATGGACCGCTTTAATAACCCCACGTGAGGAACATGCGTTCACGAGGTGGCGCGGCACATGGGAACGCGCTCGGGCATGGACCCGTGATGTGACTCATGTTGTTCTCCTGTGGACACTCTCCTCCGCCCCCCACATGATTCTACCATATGAAGGACCAGACACTCCACAACTGAACCAGAACATCCCAAAACAGCAGAATGCACATTACTGTATGCTCAATACAGTAATGAGATACTTTTGAGATACATAATGCTTTTTGCTTATGTGGCTTGTCATGCACGCTATAGGAAGCAAATCACCACATATGTTAATGAAGGGTTAATATTGATCACTGCATGTTTACTTAGTATGGGCATAAGGTGAATTTGGCGATTTAACTGGCACAGTAAGCACTATGATTATCTTCTGTAGGCCAATAGTAGACATTTGTCTAGACCTGAGTTTGAGTGTGTCCTCAACCTCACTGCCTTAGAATAAATATGACCTCTATCTGAAAGGTGATCAGTCTGCACAACACCTTTGTTGTCTCCTTTCAGAATAATCTGTTCAACCATTCCACTGTTGCTAAGCAAGGATGCAATTCATGCATTTGTCTGTCATTTCTTTGTCTGAACCAAGACACAAATTTGCACCAAATGTTTATTTCTCACTGTTAACCACAGACATCTTGTCATTAATTATTTTTGAAAGCTGACACTCAAGTAAATTATGTCAATTTTATAATGTGTTTTTTCCTAGTGCTGCTTGACTTTTCAAGATCTAGACATTTCCAGACTAATCAAATGGACCAAGCTTCAGGGCAAAACAAGCGCATGCATGAGAACGTCTGAAAAGCCTGGAACAGATGCGGACTTGGGTTGTGGCACACACACAGAGGGTACAGGCACCATATTGTTATTCTGGCAGATATAACAGTGAGCAATGTTTTATCACCTCCCAAACACACAGGAAACTGTGAGCTAAACAGCAATATTGTTATAATTTCACCCCAATCACAGAAACACAGAGCGAGACTCAAATACCTGTGATACTTTACCATAGCTCTGTGAGAAAGGTAAAACTAGCAGTGGGCATGTGAGAAAGGTAAAACTAGCAGTGGGCATGTGAGAGAGGTAAAACTAGCAGTGGGCATGTGAGAGAGGTAAAACTAGCAGTGGGCATGTGAGAAAGGTAAAACTAGCAGTGGGCATGTGAGAGAGGTAAAACTAGCAGTGGGCATATGAGAAAGGTATAACTAGCAGTGGGCATGTGTTTCGATAGATAGATAGATAGATAGATAGATAGATAGATAGATAGATAGATAGATAGATAGATAGATAGATAGATACTTTATTGATCCCCAAGGGGAAATTCAGGAAATTCAGGTTTCACTACCTTACCAGCACAGCCAGAGAAACAGGCACATGTGATGTTGTAATTCTGAAAGAAAGGATTAAAGGATAGAAAAGTGAACATGTTTCACCCCACTACTGTGGGAAGCATGTTAAGTGCATGTAACGCCTGCCTTTGGAGATTCATGATGACATGAGCGTTTGTCACAGAGGTGAGAGTGTTAGAGTGTTCCACTAAAATCCCATAATTACAGCTCCTCATCCTTACCTACCTGCATGATTACCATGGCTACGTTATGACAGATTTCATTATGTGACTGCGCCGTGCCCATGCCGTTGTTGTCCTGTGCACTGTGCATGTGAATGAAGAATTGTGCTTGTTTAATTACATTCTCTGACTGAAGCGAAATGATCAGTGTAAGCGTTCAGAGGTGCGTTGTGTAATTGCATGCGGAGCATGGGAGGTAGGGGATTTACAGAGAGCCTCCGAGTGTCTCTAATGTTTTTAAACCGCCTAATTAGAGAGTGATTACAAATATTTTTAATTTTAATTATTGTTCATTTAGATTATTGCATTTCTGTTCTCTTTAAAGGGAAAATGCAATTACAGCCACATGATTAGGGTGATATACAGAAATATGTGGAGTTTAAAGACTACTGCACATTTATCTGTTTGTTTTATGTGTGTGTGTGTGTGTGTGTGTGTGTGTGTGTTTGTGTGTGTGTGTGTGTGTGCGTGTTTATTTGTTTGCCTGTTAAAATGCTAACACAATTTTATTGATTTATTTTCTTATGGATTAAGCTCAACCAATATCTCAGTGTTGTCCTATGTGGCTTGGCTTCTCACAGACTGGTTGGAATTCCACACTATGAACTGCAGAAAGTAACACATCACTTTGCTTACCTTCAACACACACCATTGCACCATTGAGACTAGAATGTTGAAGAATGAATGTTAGTGCCGTAGCTGAATGAAGGCTGTTAAGATTATCTGGGTCCATCGAAAATAACTTTCATTATCAATTTCAATTTCATAATCTTCCAGGTAGTTGTCTCTCCAGGCAGCCTCTCGTCTTAACAGTGGGACGATCTCTCTCCAAGAACCCTGAAAGCCTCTGTACCTGTGCGATGAGTGGGGGTGGAGGACCAGTGACCCATGACTAAGGGAGCGTAGGGGTGGGAAGCTGTGGGGGATCAGCCACCCTGATGCCTCATAATTTGATCCGACTGGATTGTCCAATATATATATGGGGGTGGCTGACCCCGGTCGGGCTGCAGGTCAAGCGAAAGAAGCTCTTATCAGTGTGTGTGTGAGAATAGCTGAGAATAAGGGGGCAACATTTTTAACTCTGCTTTTTGCTCGAGTCCTGTCGACACCGCATTCATCGCTCTCTCTTTCTCTATCTCTCTCTCTCTCCAGACACACACTCTTTCTCTCCAGACACACACTCAGCAAGTTGCCCAGCAGGAAGCCATATATCTGGCCAAAACAACTGTCGGATATGAATAGGGATATTAGTCTCCGTTCATTTAGGAAATAGTTTCTCCTTGTGAAAAATTAGTCTTCATCTTGAAAAATGCCCGATGAGGTACTTTCAATGATGAACTCACAAATGTATACAGCAAATTATTACAGTCAGTAATTTCACACTGAAAATGTTTGATTCTTTTTTCATGTAAGTTTTTTAAAAGAAACCCATCTCCGTCCCTCCTGTAAAACAGCGTGAGATGTTGAAATAATGAGTATAAAGCCGAGTGTAATGCCAGAGCAAAGTCAGTTTAATCAAACAGCTCAGGTTTCACTGCATGGGTGCGCACACAATTTGAACTCAATCAAGCATATCTCTTTTTAGAGAGCGCCAAACCGACTGTGCATGAGTCTTATGTGAAAGCACTTTGGCTGCATTACAATCACACTCTCCAGGAAATTACACTCTCCCACCACCACTGGTAGTTACAGTAGCTACTCACTGACCTCCTTTTGTGTATGTGTGTGTGTATATATATATATATATATATATATTGGCTATATATTGGCTATTTTGCCTTTCGCCTTTCCACATACTAACTACACAACTCTCACTACATCAGTGGTTCTTAACTGGTGGGTCGGGACCCACTCACAACTCTATACACTACATCAGTGTATTTTGATAGACTTTATTCATATGTCAGTCATTGTTATGGACATAGACAATGTTTATGTGACAGGTCATGTTAGACATAATTTTAGTGGTAAACGCAAGACCCTGAATATCTGAAGTAGGATATGGATTCACCTAAATTTAGGACTGCACACCACACACTGGGGTTTCTGTCCCATTGTGTGAATTGCTGGCCCATGAGATCATGAAACCAAAGGGAAAGCACCCCTGTCAAAGTGAAACCTGCTGAGTGCTTTGATTTGACATCAGGAGTTAATACTTCACAAATGTAATGCCAAACATCAGCATGTTCCAGGCACTTTGCGCATCTTACCATGTAGCTCACTGTATCCGTTGGCTTGAACGCAACAAATATTTATTTATGGGTCGCGACTTTATGAACATTGTTTGTCCCAATTGTGGGTCCCAAAGCCAGACCAGTTAAGAACCACTGCACTGCATATTACAAATGACACACAGCACTACGATCTGCACATTTTCAACTTCTCATGACAACACAGAGCTGCACACCAACACTACCAAATACAACATGGCAAACCTCAGCTAAACTGGGCATGTCTGAACAGATGTTTGTACCCACTTCAGGGTAAGATGTCACTGCCAAACAAAAAATAATATCTAGCATGTGCTGAATATGCAGGTGTGAAGGAGGCAGACGACTACTCGCTTAGCTAACCTAACGCAACTAATCAGCAACTGCAAGTAAAAGCTCATTCCTCTATGCCTGGGGGAGGAGTCGGTGCTTCTTGCAACACAGGTTGCATCAGCGAAAGCTGTACGGATGACTCCTGCATCAGGAAAGAGCTTGCCTAGAGCATCCCTGACATGTGAAACAGACAATGGTTTGAAATCACCTTAGAGAGGTCAAAAGAAAACAGCCGTCACACTGCATGGCGGCTACCCAGGCACATAAAACGAATGTTCTGGCCAAGGCCATACTGTAGCCCTTGTTTACAGCACAAAGCAGTGTTAGTTAGTTGTGCCCTCTCTGCCAGGCAGTGTGAAGGTCTTGCTGACGTGCGGCTGGCTATTGTTGTTGTTGTTGTCTTTTTTCCCCTCTCCAGATACGGGGGGTCGTGTGTGTGTGTATGTGTGTATGTGTGGGGATGGGGTGGGGGGGGGGGTTATGGGTGTAGGTCCCTATGGAATGTGACAGACTCGCAGTGATAATAAAAGACTCCTCCCGCACACACATAGGTGCATGCGTGCACACATACACACACACACAAACACACACACACACAGATACTCTCATGCGTGCACACACATACACTCAAATACACACACACACACACACACACACACACACACACACACACACACACACACACACACACACACACTCGCCCAAGCCTCTGCCAAGGTCTCCACACTGCTTCAGTGCACAGTGACTCGGTGGCTGACTCCAGATGACCCTGGTCAGAGCGCCTGTTTTCCACCACTCAGCCATGGGATTTACACCTCGCCAGTCACCACGCCAGCGTAGTCCCATCCCCAGGGTAGTAACTCAATCATTTTGATCTCAGCCGGACCAGGTTATAACGCTCAAATCACTGTCATCATAGCCAGGTTAACTCACACCGCTGGCGTATAGCCAGCTCAAGCTATAGCTCTCTCAAAACACCCTCATCCCCAGCCAGGGTAACTCAAATCACATCAGAGTCAGGTCAGCTTATACTTTCCCATTTCTAGAAGGACAGGAACTCATTCTTAGATTAACTCATTTGAGTTAATGATAATTAACTGAACTCAAATTAGGTTATGCAGTAGCAAGTTTGGTTGGAGCCAACTCAAATTAGGTTATGCAGTAGCAAGTTTGGTTGGAGTCAAAGGTCATATGTCTCTCCTCACTGTCAGGGTGAGTTATAGTCTTCTCACACTCCCACCATAGTCATACTTGGGTAGGCTACCTATGCCAGCCATGTCAGTCTATCTTCCCAGTCAGATAGTGGATGGAAGGGGTATTAGTGACCCCTCCCATCTACTACACAGCAAATTTGAACTCCTACCCTCAGGGAGGCGCTTTAGAGTACCAACAGCAAATAGAAACATCTTTAAGAAATCTTTCGTCCCCAATGCTGTGAAGGTGCTAAATAACACTAGAAATCATACATAAATATGGAATGTAGGGCGAGACAGATTTCAGGCTGCAGGTTTTATGGACAGCAAGCATTTTTAGTAGGCTATATTTATCTATTTATTTATGTATTTATTTATTCATTTTATTTTTGTAGATGCAACCTTTGTAATGTAATTTTTCATGAAATGTATTGTTTGTTTTGTCTGTCTTGGCTATGTACTGTTTTTAATGTCCTGTCGCCCTTATATTCTAGGTGAAACCAAAGAAAAATGTTCACATCTGTGGATAATAAAGTTCTGTAAATAAATCTGTAATAATAAAGGCTGCTGGATAATAAAGTTTTCGTATTCATCACATCAAGTTATAGCTCTCATCAGATCAATGTAAGGCATTGGCATTGCAGCCTACCTTGTTTGCAGACTACATAGTGTAGTACACTATCTCAGCACAAGATGATGTTTTTAATGCAGGCATTACTGGCCCAGACTGGGAGGCCAGCGCTATTTCACATTCAGCTAACATTCCCTTAGCTTGGTATGTGCCCTAGGCTAAAGAGCGTGACCTAGCTTACCACAACGCTCATTACACCAAAAGGGATGTACATAACATGCTCTGCTGGTGGTGAGTACTGTAGTATTCTCTCTTAGATCTCTGACTAGAACACCCCCCTCTATCTATCTATCTATCTATCTATCTGTGTCTCTCCTCTTTCTCTCTGATTGCTGAAATCCACTCCTTGCTTGAGCTCAGCATCAGTTTTTGACTTGGCTAGATGCAGCATGTGTTGGCAGACTCTCTCTCTCTCTCTCTCTCTCTCTCTCTCCCTCCCTCTCTGGCTCAGTACTGCATTTCTGCCCACTGGTCCCCGTGCCTTTAACTAACCGCTCCAAGCAGAGGGTTAATGGAATACTGTCATATTCTCTGCGTCCTGTTGCCATGGAAGAGCTGGCCAAATGTGTATCGCCTGGTGTGTTTTTCTCTTTTTTTCTCTCAGGCATCTGCTTTCTTAGACATTCAGCTGCTTTGCCCAATTCTGGCTTAAGAGTCACTCAGATTCCAAAACCCAATAAAATAGATGGGGTCTGTTGTGGGGTAGGAAACAGAATGCTGACAAATCTGTGCCATGAAAGGGGAAGTCTATGAATCTGGTGAAAGATCATCAGTCATATTAGACACACATTATACCTCTTCTTTCTGTGCCCCTGAAGAATGTGTTGGTCAGACAGGATCAAGAGACTTCATGAACACACACACACAGAATGAATATCCAGAGGAGTGTGAAAAGAAATTTGCTAAATTGATCAGTTTCAGTCCCAAACTGCACCTGTAAGCCATGGTGTGTGTAAAAGGGAGAGTGAGAGTGAGAATGAGAGCGATGCCTCCTGCACAGGTGTATAGACGTGCAGCAGTGCGGTGTGTGGTCCCTCTTCTACTGAGACGGGAGTTTGGGGGCATCTTTATGAAACAGTAATGTGCTTTTCTAGGTCAACATCTCATGCCTGATTCAGTGCCTCACACCTGGGGGAGCAGAGAGTCTCCAACAGCCATGGAGGAGCCTCTCTTTCTCTCTCTCTTTCTCTCTCTCTCTCTGTTTTTTGTAGATCTGTGCGACGCATGATCTGCGATAACGGCTGCTGTTGGCCTTCTTGTGCAGCAGGCGATGTGTCACCTCAGGCCGTGGCTTCCTCCAACTCCGGTCTCCAGATGATGTAAACGAAGGCAATCGCAGCTCCCTCATCTCCTCTGAAGTTACCATAACAAATAGTACATCTCTGGTCTTTCTTCTGATTCTCTTTGGTTGTTATGTAAGCTGTCTGCCTTAAGGCGAGCCCACAAAGAGACTCCTATTCAGGAGCAAATCTGTATCGCGCCAAAGACTTCCAGATTTAATGGGGTTTGAATTGATCGGCAGAAGTCTGGCACTATCTCACAGTTGGTTAAATGGAATGTGAAGCTCTGAGCTTTTACAGTTTCAGCCACGAAACTGAAATAGACTAGACAAGGTAAAGTATTTCCAATACCCTCTATGCTAATATGGCAGAAACATCCATTGCTAAATTTCCCCCCACAATTATTAAAGGGTACTTTTATTTGACACATCAATGGCGATCAGTTATTATAACTGTCATTCAGCCTGTGTAATTATTGCCTTGTCTAGGTAAATCAATTTTGTTTGATATTGTACCGTAAAGGAATAGTCTAACCTGATGCTGACATAGATGTCAAATGGTATGTATAAATATTAGGGCTGTCAAAATAACTGATTCATTTCGATTAATTAATTTGAGAAAAAATAACTGATTAAAAAAAATAGTGCAGATTAATCAATTCCGTATGACCTTTGACCCCGAGCCGTTCTAGTCAGTAACCATTAGACTGTAAAATGAAGGAGAGAGAAGAAAATGTGCTGCCTAGATCATTGATTGGAACATTTACTTTTAAAAAACCCTCTTACTTTTAAAAAAGTCCTCTGCAATGTCTGCAGCAAGGAATTTGCATATCACCGGAGTTCTTCAACTCTAAAGTTGCACATAAATGCAAAGAAATAGCGTTGACATTGAGGGGAGTATTCATTTATTTTCATTGTGCCCCCTAGGTTATATCTGTGGCCTGAAATGCCTTGTACGTGAAAAAAAAACTTCTTCCCGAAGCATTTTTGAATTTATTTCCTCAGCATATTAGGTCATATGACAGATTATTATGGCCATTATTTGAACAGTGAAAATAATAATAAAATAGTTTTTGAACTTTAATGTCACTAATGTTGATTATTCAATGATTCATTTGAATTTAAATATTTAACATTTAAGTTAGGTCATATGGATACTGCTGAATGAGCTGCAGCCTGATTGGTGCAGTTTCCTCCATTTCCGAAAGAAATGCAGTCTGATTGGTGGAGATGTATCCATTTGCTTAGAAAGAGGTACAGCCTCACTGGTAGATACAGCCTAATTTGTGGAGATGCATCCATGTGCCTTGAAACCTGCAGCCTAATTGGTGGAGATGCCTTCTTTGCACTCTGAAAGGGCTGCAGACTTTGGTGGAGGAGCTTCCATTAGCTCTGAATGAGCTGGACGATGTTTTTAGCATCTGGATGACAGCGGCAAGAGGTTCTGGCCTAACACGAGAGCTGCATCGGCTGCTAGGCAACCAGAAACACTAAAAGGATCAGAAGTGTGACCTTTGTCCCCCTTGACAGAGGTAGAGGGTGTTAACCCGAGGGCACTAACACACAGAGACACACACACACACACACACACACACACACACGCACACACACACATACACACACACATACACATGCACACAAACAAACAAACAGACACACACACACACACACACACACACACACACACACACACAAAGACACACAAAACACAAACACATTACACAGACCAGTTCTGTAAAACTGTCTGAATGTCTGAATTCAAACAAAGCCCACATTGTCTGCATTCATTCTGCTCATAAAAGGATGACTGACAGCTTGTCATCGTCTGTTTCTGAAGGCTTGTTTACTTTGTGGCAGCATTGTTTTTTTAACATGGAAAAACAGCAGATTTCCCAAAGGAACACGAGTTAGAACAGTATTTAATTTAATATTGTTATTGATAATACCACAACCCAGCAAGTCTACTTTGGCTGAATGTTCTTGCCATTGAAAAAAAACAAATATGTTTGGGTAAATCCAATCAATAACATTTGTACATTACAGTTTTGCTTTACAAACACATGCCGGAGGACAACAAGTAACCTTGGGTGCAAAATGCACTACAACCACTAAAACTAGCATAGTCATATACCAGGACTGTAAAATATGCTGCCTATCATAAACCTACATTGTCAGTTAGTGTACAATGGAAAAAATGAAAAACAATGGTACACAAACAAGAAGCATTGCAAAATGTACATATCATGTTCATATCCTTGTTCAAGGTTGCACTGCAAAAAAGTCTATTATATAATATCTGTTATATTATAAAAACCACCATTCAGTGAAACATTTACAGTTCCAGACTTTTTGATACTAATTGCTTTGAATAGAGTATCTAAATATGTGCTACATTTGCTGTAAACTCTTAAAACAAATGTGTTGAAAAAAACACAACTTGTGTTGTTTTAAACACATATCTATGTCCAGATAGGGACAACACAGTTTGCATATGTGCACAGCTTGCGTTGTTTTTTTTTAACACATTCGTTTTAAGAGTGTAGTAGTAGTAAAGAGTTTTGATGGTGCTGAACTTTGACTGAGGGAGGTCAGGTGTTCATGAGGTTTGGAGGAAGTGGCGTCCGATTTCATTTTGCAAAAGGATACATTGTACAGAGGTACTGAAAGTGTAAATAAAAACAATGAAAATCGTTAAACATTTTTTTTTTTATTTTAAACATTTTTAGAGTTCTCCTTCAGTAGTTCTTCTCATTCATATGTAAGCAAGGATGAATTGTCTGAAAAATATGTTTAGCCAAGGACAGTTAATAAAATATACGTTTGAATATTCTTGACCTGAAGTCTATGTATAAAAAGTGCATCAACTCAGAGAATGAGAGACATGAGCATGTTTCCCCCCAACTGAAATATTTATAGCATGTAATATTTATCCCAAACTCTCATACATATCTCAACTCTCTGTTGATAAAAAGTTGGCAGATAGTTTTTTTTGTCCTTTTCTGGTTTTAGTAGCAGCGGGTCTTCTGCAGGCCTCAGTAGTTAGGGTTATTGTAGCCCAATTTATATTTACACAGCCATGGCCATGCACATCGCTCTCATCTCAGGTGGGACGCTACTTAGGTGATTTGATTTTTTTCCCACAATTCTGAGATGAGCTGACAGCTGATAGATGATAATATGTCACATCAGAGCTTTTCAATGTCATTTTTTGCTGTTCTACAGGCTTGACAGCAGCACTCTGAGTTTCTCAGTTTAACTTTACCTCGGCGTTTTTTTCCCCTCTTTGATTCCTCGCCACGCTCGTAGATTGACGTGTCATCTTTGTGGCGGTGAATCCCATCAGATGGCCCCCGTCCTCGTCGGATGCGGTGCTGATGCCGTTGCCGCGGGACATAATCCAGGCTGTGTAGCTGTGACACTCTCCCCGGTGTCCGGCTGTCACCATCACAGATTGTCTGTCCCCACGGCGATGGTGTCCAGCGATACAAGGCCATTAAAGGCAGACTCTCCTTCCCACGCTGGCTTTATCTCTTCCCTCTCTCTCTCTCTCCATTTCTTTTTCTTCCTCTCACTTTCTCTCCTCCATGTCTTCCCATCCCTCTCTCTCTCTCTCTTTCTCTCTGGGGACAGGGGCTAATGTTAGTAAGATGATACATACCCTAGGATGCCCCCGGCACATGAATCATTCGGGCTGACTCCCATTGTTGTGGCAGGATGTGATAGAAAGAAACATTGCAGCTCATCACAGACTCCCATTATGTTGGGGTGATATCACATGTCTTTAAACGCTTCTGAATGACGTTATTCTGGGGTGAAATCACATGTCTTTAAACACTTCTGAACGACATTATTTTGGGGTGAAATCACGTCTTTAAACGCTTCTGAATTACATTATTTTGGAGTGAAATCAAAAATCCTTAAATGCTTCTGAATGACGTTTTTTTTGGGGTGAAATCAAATGTCTTTAAATGCTTCTGAATGTCACCACTCCCTAAGCACATTTTCTTTATCTTATTTGCAACAACAACCAGAGACTGTGTGTGAAGATGTGTGTGTGTGTGTGTGTGTGTGTGTGTGTGTGTGTGTGTGTGTGTGTGTGTGTGTGTGTGTGTGTGTGTGTGTGTGTGCGTTTGCTCCATATGTATGATCCATACTCTGCTGAACACACACCGTCTGTCACGTCTCTGCATGGTGAGGAGTCCAGAGCATTTTAGATTCTGCTGAATTCAACTCTAAATGAACATCAGCTGTATGCCAGAAGAGAAGAGTGATTGATTCACTGTAAAAAACACAACTGGATCATGCACATTTATGGGCTGCAGATGCCTGTGTTGCATTGCTATGCTTAATGTCTGTGTGTGCATAATGACCTGTGTGTTACATTGTTGTGCTTAATGCCTGTGTGTGCATAATGTCTTTGTGTTACATTCTTGTGCATATATGTCTGTAAATAATTAATTGTGCAGCGTAATTTATAAATAATTTATTGTGCAGCGTTATTGACCTGCGTGATGTGTTGTTTTTGTATATCACCTGTGTTACATTGCTGTGCATATCTCTTGGGTGAGTGTTGTGTTGAGTGCTGCATATCCCCTTTTGTGTTATCGTGCACAATTGTGTTTGTATGTTGCTCTTTCTGTGCATAATTGTGTTTGTATGTTGCTCTCTCTGTGCATAATTGTGTTTGTATGTTGCTCTCTCTGTGCCAATCGCTTGTGTGTCGCGCTCACCTTTGGGCTTAAAACTGCGGGTCTAAAGCTGAGTGTCATGATCACAGTCAATGTCAGCAAACTTCAGTGAAGTCCTGAAGAGTGTGTGTTTGTGTATGTGTATGTGTGTGTGTGTGTAGGTGGGTGAGAGGTGTGTATGTAATGTATGTGTGCACTACATGTGAGAGGCAAGTGTGTGTGTGTGTGTGTGTGTGTGTGTGTGTGTGTGTGTGTGTGTGTGTGTGTGTGTGTGTGTGTGTGTGTGTGTGTGACGTGACTTGCGAGTTGTGGACACCACTGATGTTCCTCCTTACAGCACTCTCCTTCCCTCGGAGGTTAATGAGGCTGCAGTGGAGCTGTGATGTCAGCGCCGCTCATTACAGTGGCGTGGTGTCTGATTTATCTCGGCCCAGACTCAGTTTGACAAAGCTGCTCACTCACACACACACACACACACCACACACACACACACACTCTCTCTCACACAGGGATTAATAGCACAGTCAGGCCCGCTTGCAGCCAAGGGCACGACAGCACCCGCACCAGTGGCAGTGTCTTGCGTCTTACATGAGGGTGCTGTACCAGGCCCCTGTTGGTCAGACGAGGTGTGTGTCTGTCTGTGTGTGTGTGTGTGTGATTGGTCTGTGATTTCTGTGTTTGTGTGTGTGTGTGTCTGTGCTCAGGGTGTGTGCCTGTGGTCTGTGTGTGTGTGTGTGTGCCTGTGATCTGTGTGTGTTTGTGTGTATGTGTGTGTGTGTGATTGGTCTGTGATTTCTGTGTGTGTGTGTGTGTCTGTGCTCAGGGTGTGTGCCTGTGGTCTGTGTGTGTGTGTGTGTGTGTGTGTATGTGATTGGTCTGTGCTCAGGGTGTGTGCCTGTGGTCTGTTTGTGTGTGTGTGTGTGTGTGCATGTGTGTGTGTGTGTGCCTGTGGTCTGTTTGTGTGTGTGTGTGTGTGCGTGTGTGCGTGTGTGTGTGTGTGTGCCTGTGGTCTGTGTGTGTATGTGTGTGCCCTCTCCTTTTAATTGTGATCTGTGCTTTGTGTCTCGTCTTCCACCTCCACTGTGTTCTCCTCGGCCGTCTCCGTCCTGCTGTTGTGTTAATTGTGCTGGTGTGTTTGGGGTCCCCCCACACACAGACACACTCACACACACACACACACCTGCCTCCCCTCCATTCAACATCAACACTGATGAGTCTGTGATTTCTGTGTTTGTGTGTGTCTGTGTCTGTGCTCAGGGTGTGTGCCTGTGGTCTGTGTGTGTGTGTGCCTGTGATCTGTGTGTGTTTGTGTGTGTGTGATTGGTCTGTGATTTCTGTGTGTGTGTGTCTGTGCTCAGGGTGTGTGCCTGTGGTCAGTGTGTGTGTGTGTGCCTGTGGTCTGTGTGTGTGTGTGTGTGTGTGTGTGTGTGTGTGTGCGTGTGTGTGTGATTGGTCTGTGCTCAGGGTGTGTGCCTGTGGTCTGTTTGTGTGTGTGTGTGTGTGTGCGTGCGTGTGTCCCTGTGGTCTATGTGTGTGTGTGTGTGCCCTCTCCTTTTAATTGTGATCTGTGCTTTGTGTCTCGTCTTCCGCCTCCACTGTGTTCTCCTCGGCCGTCTCCGTCCTGCTGTTGTGTTAATTGTGCTGGTGTGTTTGGGGTCCCCCCACACACACACACACTCACACACACACACACACACACCTGCCTCCGCTCCATTCATCATCCACACTGATGAGTCATGGCCGGGAGAATCACACCTGACAGTCTTCTCTTTCAGCTGCGGCGCTGTGGTCTTTTATTTCTCTCCATCTTCTTGGCCAGGGCTCCCTGTGGCTCACACACACTGCAGGAGGACCGGACCGACCGCCGGACCGCACCGCTGCACCATGGATCATGGACGAGAAGCTCACACGTGAGCTTGGTCTGCAGCCCATTGTGTGTGTGTTTGTGTGTGTGTAAGTGTGTGTGTGTGTATTTGTGTACACATATGTGTGCATGTACAGTGTGTGTGTGTGTGTGTGTGTGTGTATTTGTGTACACATATATATGATTGTGCACATGTACGTGTGTGTGTGTGTTTGAGTGTCCACCTGTGCTTATAGTCAAAGTCAAAGTCAAAGTCAGCTTTATTGTCAATTTCTTCACATGTTCCAGACATACAAAGAGATCGAAATTACGTTTCTCACTATCCCACGGTGAAGACAAGACATATTTTGCCAATTTAGGTCCACAGACAAACATAACATTCAAGTAAACAAAAAAGTAAGTAAATAAGTAAATAAGAGGGCACATATAATAATGGAAAAATAAGAGCAGCAAAATTTGGTTGAAATTGTGCATAGACAGTCAATAAAATACTAGTGCAAAGTCAGGCCAATAAAAGGCTTGGGTAGTTCTGTTTGACCTAAGTAAGAAAGAAAGTGGCATAGTGGTGCAAGTTATGTAAGGGCAGCAGAAGTGTTGTGTTTTCAGGACAACAACACCAAGTTGTAAAAGTGTACAAGTGTGCAAGTGTGCAAGTGTGCAAGTGGAGTAGTGCAGGCGACCATTTTGGGTCCAATGTCCAGGATGTTATGTAGCTGAGGGTGGAGGGGGAGGGAGGGAGAGAGTTCAGCATCCTTACAGCTTGGTGTATGAAGCTGTTGGTGAGTCTGGTAGTCTTGGGGCGCAGGCTTCTGTACCTCTTCCCAGAGGGCAGTAGATCAAACAGATTGTGGCCGGGGTGACTTGCATCACTCACAATTTTGGTGCAGCCTTCTTGGGGTGAGGTGGGTGGTGTAAATGTCCTTCAGGGGGGGAGTGAAGCACCAATAATCCTTCCAGCTGTGTTCACTATGCTGCAGGGCTTTCCTGTTGTATTCAGTGCAGCTTCGCCCCACACAGCGATACAGCTGGAGAGGATGCTCTCAATGGTGCCTCGGTAGAATGTGGTCATGATGGAGTTTCCCGCAGGAAGTACAGGTACGGCTGAGCTCTCTTAAGCCAGTGATGCAGTGTTGGTGGTCAGGAGAGGTCTTCACTGATGTGCACCCCAGGAATTTGGTGCTGCTCGCTCTCTCCCACCACAGCACCGTCGATGGTCAGTGGCAGGTGTTGGGTGTGACCTCTCCGGAAGTCAACAACAATCTCTTTGGTCTTGCTGGCGTTCAGCAGGAGGTTGTTGTCCCTGCACCACGTGGTCAGATGGTCGACCTCCAACCTGTATTGAGTCAAATTAAGCCCTTAGTGATGAGACCCACCAGCGTTATTAATCGTCAGCAAATTTCACTATGTGATTGTTGCTGTAGGTTGCAGTGCAGTCATCGTCAGCAGGGTGAAGAACAGCGGACTGAGCACGCAGCCTTGGGGGGCCCCTGTGCTCAGTGTGATGCTGCTTGAGGTATTGTTGCCAACACGTACTACTTATTTGTCTCTGATTGAAACACAGTGCCTGCAGGTTGCTGGCGCGGCTGGGAGGATCAATAAAAAGCCATTGTTGTGACCTTGAGAGATATGGGAAAATGACAAGACGCCACTCAGGCAAGACAAACCTGAGAGAAGCGCCAGGCAGGACTGCACTCCGGGGGGAGAGAACGAGAGAGAGAGAGAGAGAAAGAGGAAGAGACAGATAGGGAGAGAGAGAAAGAATGAGAGAGGGGGAGAGAAGGGAAGAGAGATAGAGTGGGAGAGGGAGAGAGAGAGATAGAGTGGAAGTGACAGAAAGAGAAAGATAGAGAGAATAAAAGAACATGAGATAGGGAGACTGGGAGTGACAGAGAGAGAGAGAGAGAGAGAGAAACCTGCAGGAAATCATGTGATTTTCACACAGACGTGAAGAAACAGTGTGACCTCTCTCCTCTGCTCGTCCCCCACAGCAAACCTATTCAGCTTTCATACTTCCAGAGAAAACTCTCCACGGCCTGTCAGACAGGCAGGCAGGCATCTGTCACAGCTAGGGGTTACTGTATCTCAGCGAGCGCTCCAAAACACACTACTACACACAATGTAATAATAACAATGCAGCAGATGATCCATGGCTGAGTAATAAAATTACTCAATAGCCAGCTATTTATCTCTTAAATAAACTGCAAATGAAAATAGTAGAACAACAGTATTGTTAACAAAGAGGCACAGATATACTCTGAGGAGAGACACACAGACACACACAGACAGACACACACACACAGACAGACACACACACACACACACACAGACACACACAGACACACACACACACACACACAGATATACCCTGAGGAGAGACCAGGACAAGTAGCCTTTTGCTTTGTTCTAATTGTTCAGTGATGTGAGCCAAAATAACAACCCAAGTTAATCACTGACATTTACATAAAGAGGCTTCTAACTCCAAACGAGTGTCAGAGAGTGATGTATTATGGCACAATGTTTTTGACTCAGGCACTGACAGACGCCCTGTCTGTGTTCTTTTCACTTGACACTTCTTCTGCATATCAATTGAGAAAGGTTTCTGAATTCACAGCTTAATCATTGAATACCTAAACTAACTAAAAGATACACAGTTTATAGATCAACTCAGCTGTTTGAGTTGCCCAGTGAATACTGGGAAATGGAGTATGGTCAGGCTAGCCAAGTCCACTGGGAAATGGAGTATGGTCAGGGGTAGCCAAGTCCACTGAAAAAAACTTAAAAGACCTAGTCAAGTCAAGTCCCTTTTATTTATATAGCACATTAAAAACAACAGGAGTTGACCCAAAGTGCTTTACATGGCAAACGAGAGGTTGGGCAAAATAGTTAAAACATAGAAAGGGACCCAGGGATACACAGGTCTGACTAACGTAATGTATACAATAAGCAAGAAGAAAAACAATATTACATGAACTGTAACTTTTGCTACTGTCCATTGTTCAGTTGTGAGAAATGCAAGATATGTTTGCAGAATGTTCCATAGTTTAATGTACAGGAAACCTTATTGAATTAATATTATTGACTTCATTGCCATATGTCACTTTACGTAAATATAAATACTTGAGTTTCTGATTAGTGACTTGATTAAGTAAAAAAAAAAAAATATTCAAAGGTAATTAGTTAAGCTATTCAACAGTTGAACTGTGCAGGTTTACAGTAAGGAATGTAGATTAAATGGTTGTGTTAAGGGCAGAAATGAGTGCCTTGCAATGCACAGCAACAATGTCCGTGTCCAATGATCACACGGTGTTATGGTCACATGGTGTTAAGGACTTCACACTCCTGTTCCATCAGACTCTAAAAGCATTTACCACAAAGTGCCACACCATAGCAGACCAGGGGGATTCAGTGGTTGAAGTTAAGCTGAGAGCCAGGGCACCATGACCCCCACACACACACACACACACGCATGGACACACAAATACACACACACACACACACACACACACACACACACACACACACCACACACACACACACACACACATGCACCCACACACACATACACACACACACACACGCATCCACACACATACACACACACACACACACACCCACACGTACACATACACACACACATACGCACATGCACACATACACACACACAGTATTGATGAAAGCATTAAGTTGTCTTGTTGAGGGCAGTTGTCCTCTGTCCCTGCGGGTCTCTGGTCATTAGTCGTGGGCTGGTATTACGGCTGGACACATGAGGGAGCCGACAGCGTCCTCTCAGGAGCTCTCAGATTTACAGCTGGAGGAGTCGGTTCCCAGGGCCCTCCTACTCACACACATACACCCACAAGCTCACACGCACACACACACACACACACACACACACACACACACACACACACACACACACAAAAACACACACACACACACACAAAAACACATACACACACACACACAAACACACACACACACACACACTGGCACACCCTGGGCCCTCAGACATCAGCTCATAGAACACAGAGTGAGGGAAAAGCTGCTGCTGTCAAACATGATCATCACACTTAACACCACCGCAAACTCTCCTTCTGAGTCCTTCTCCAGATCTGTCTCCTGCTGTCTGCTGAGCTGTGTGTGGGTGTGTGAGAGAGAGAGTATGTGTGTGTGTGACTTCCTGTCTCTCTGAGCATGTGTGTGTGTCTGCAGACTTTAAGTATCATTGTGGTTGAACTTTTCATTGTTGTTTTGTCTTGATGTTGTGCTTTTTTGAGCAAATGTGTAATTTGATTTTAAAGACCTTTTCTTGCATCAGGGCATTATGTCTGCCATTAACCTCGTCTCTAAATAATAAACACATGACAACATACAGACATATGGAAGGATACAGTCGATTTGCACTTGTTTATTGATGTTGTGGTCTGCCTATCAGTGAAATAAGTATAAATACCGTGAGGGAAATTTGGTCTCTGCATTTAACCCAATCGGTGAATTAGTGAAACACAAACAGCACACAGTGAACACACAGTGAGGTGAAGCACACACTAATCCCGTAGCAGTGAGCTGCCTGCTACTGCGGCTTGGCTTTCGGGGAGCAGTGAGGGGTTAGGTGCCTTGCTCAAGGGCACTTCAGCCACGGCCCACTGGTCAGGGCTTGAACCGGCAACCCTCCGGTTACAAGTCCAGAGTGCTAACCAGTGGGCCACAGCTGCACAGCTTAGAAAATGATTCTCTCTTGCTTTGAGGTTTCTTTATGGTATCATGTTTCTCTTTTTCTCTGATATTTAGTATTTGTCCTGATGTGGCTGTAAACAGAGTTGACTTCGTGAACACCAGTCAACCGACTGAGAATATGTGAGAGTGGGCCATCAGGCACACGTCTGAGGAAGATGAGGAAGGTGATCGCTTACAAGCTTCAAAATTCCATTACAGGGTGCCTGCCTTTCCCACGTGAAGTGTAAACGTTTCGGCCCTCCTGAAGTCAGCTTATTCAGCTCCCATGAATGGTCATCTTAATCAATTAACATGGTCAACCCTTCGATCACCTCAATTACCCCACTACGCTGTTCCTTCTTTCTAAAAAAAAACAATTTTCCCCCTCTGATTTCATCATTAATGCAGCATTCTATCTCCCAGGTGACCATTGTGAGGCGTCTCTCTGGGAACCTCTGACGGCTTCATTCCGTCTCTCTTGGAAATGAAAAGCCCATTGTTAGGCTGCTAATTTCAGATCAGAGCATTCTGCACTGGAAGAATTACACATGAGATCCTCGCTGGCTTTTTACCTCTGGTTGCACTGAGCAGGAATACAGTGAAAGTCCAAATAGCCATCAGAATCTATCTTCATGGAAGGGCCATAGCTAAGGCTGAGCGTAAATGTAAATGTACGGCAAATCCAAATGTCCAAATGAAATGACCAGGAGAGGCACTTTGAAACCAGACACTTTGTGTGGCACAAAGCCAGTTTGACAAGGACATGAACAGATCAAAGGAATGTGGCATCTTAGAACAGACAACTGCACAATGCAGGGTTACCCATCACACAGGCTCATCTAAATGCCCAAGGGCAGGAGGGTCTGACCTGAGGCTGAAGTGACCTACCCTCACAGAATAGACTTACAGTAACTGGGACTGGGGTCGCTCACCTGTGTGACTCAACTGGTCAGGATGGACTTATCTTGGGCAGGGGAGACGCGGGTGACATGACATACCTGGGGCTGTGGTATCTTACCTGGGGCAAGAATTACTTACTTGGGATAAGTTGCTGAGGTGCTGAGGTGAGTCCCCTGGGGCAAGAGTTACTTACTTGGGGTAAGAGTGACATACCCGGGGCTGGGGTGAGTCACTCTCCTGGGTGAGCTCCAGACTGGCACTTCAACTAACATTTATACAATTCAGGTCATCAGGCAACCTGTCAAATATTGGACATCAGATAGCTCCACAATGTCTGTAATGAAATAGGCTCTGGTTTGTAGGAGGTTGGTGTGTTAGTATTGCACTGGAGACAGAAGTGTGTGGCCATGCCTCCTCAAGCCAATATGTGTCCTATAATACGATGGTGGCTGACCTTGACCCATACAGACCACAACTTCAATAATGTGACCACGGCACAAACCAGCTATTTAAATCTATCTGTCTCTGAAGTGAGACGAAACGAATTGAGAGATAGACAGAGACAGAGAGAGAGAGATCAATGTGGAGACAGAGAATCCCTTGTTTTCAAGAATCGACATTCTGTGACCGATTTGGGCTTGTGCCCTTCTCAGCTGTCATGCCCATGCCTGTCAGAGTATGAAAATACCCTCAGAAAACAGAACTCTCACAAAAGCATTCTGCATCATACTGTGCAAGTGTGTGTGTGTGTATGTGTGTGTGAGAGAGAGAGACTGCTGAGTGTGAATGTCTGTGTGTGTGTGTGTGTGAGAGAGAGAGAGAGAGGGAGAGACTGCTGAGTGTGAATCTGTGTGTGTGTGTGTGTGAAACAAAGAGGGAGTGGATATGAAGAAACTGAAACAATACTAATTTTCCAGGAAGCCCAACTGTCTGACTGTTTTGATAAACGACGGGCGATCCTGGCGGGCGTGTTATCATCACAGCTCTGCTGGTGAAATAATACATTTCATCTGGGCACTCCGCGCCGGCTGCACCCCCTCACACCACGGAGCTGATTGCACCGCGGGCGGCTAACACCCTACCCGCCGTCTGGACTCAGTTCCAAAACCCAAAAGATAAAACACATTGGCCCGACACGGACATGACAGAGAAATCAAGAGAAAGACAGACAGGGAGGGAGAGAGAGAGAGAGAAAGAGAGAGATAGGGAGAGAGAGAGAAAGAGTGAGAGAAAGGGAGAGAGGTATAGAGAGACAGAGAGAGAGAGAAAGGGAGAGAGGTATAGAGAGACAGAGAGAGAGAGAAAATGAGAGAGGTATAGTGAGACAGAGAGAAAGAATATATTATCTGACCACAAAGCATACTACAGCTAGTGGATCAGATAGCTGTGTTGGAATATCCAGTGCAATATGAATGACAGAAGAGAGGATAATCTCAGCTGACAAACTGATCACATTTTCCAGCTTATTGCATCAGTTGAGTCGCTGTGGCCGATTTGAATGTCAGGAACACAAACAGACCTGAGAAGTGTTCTGGGAGCTCTTTCAGTCTCTGCTGTTGGGTACACCTTTGTTGATTACTTTTGTTGTTATGTTTCTAATTTACCAGATGGCTTCATCCAAGGTGCATGGAATGGAGGCTTTATGCTCACTAAGAGTAGTGATGATTAGCCTCACCAGTAGAAGTGTCAACCTAAAAGAAGACCTATTTTTAATCTCTTTAGTGATCTTGAGTGTGAGAGTGCATTGATCTGACGTGAATGACTGACTTGTGATGTAATGGGTTGAAATTATTGCTGACTGGATTGGCACAGATACACAGAGCTGTCTTTTCTATGCCAAACGTGCTACGCGTACACAGAGCTGTCTTTTCTATGCTAAGCGTGCTACATGTGCACAGGGCTGTCTTTTCTATGCTAAGCGTGCTACTGTACATGTGCACAGAGTTGTCTTTTCTATGCTAAGCGTGCTACGCATGATGCACAGATACACAGAGCTGTATTTTCTATGCTAAGTGTGCTACGCATGCACAGATGCACAGAGCTGTCTTTTCTATGCTAAGCGTGCTACATGTGCACAGAGTTGTCTTTTCTATGCTAAGTGTGCTACGCATGCACACATACACAGAGTTGTCTTTTCAATGCTAAGCGTGCCCTGATGTCAGTCTTCTTCACATCCACTCGAGGAAAACACACAGACAGCAGCTTCGAATTAATTACCCCTCAAGTAATTCTCTTAGAGCTAATTAGTGATGCTCACTTACAGCAAGCTTACTCGCTGTCACACTTTTTTTCTTTTTTTTTCTCAGAGAATGTTCCAGAACAGTAAATGACATAGTTGGAGCTGAAAGCTGCGATTCCAGAACGCTGTGTGTTCTTTCAGAGAACCTGCGGAGAGTTCCATAGCTCTGCAGGGGACCTCCTGAATCCCATCCCACTCCGAGGTGGGGGTCTCTTTACATTCTCAAGAGCTGCTACGAAGGCCCTCCATTATTCCCTTAGACAATGATGTCTATTCACTCAGCGTTATGCAACCGTGGAATAAATGTACTTGAGCGGCTCTTGAACGGGGGACAAGGACACACCGTTCTGAGAGTCTCGTCATGAATATGAATATGTCCCATATACCTCTGGAGCCAGGCAGGCCAGGCCAGCACAGGCATGGCATGTATTCGCTCAGTTCACCTGGAGTGACAGATGCATTAGATGGCCGAGTCTTTGTAAGCAACTCTAAGACACAGGTCTTTGTGCAATAGATGGCTGAGTCTCTGTAAAGAGCTCTAAGACACAGGCCCTCTAAAATGAGGCGGCATGGTAAACTCATCTTATGTGATGAGCTGTCTGCATGAGATAGTCTAGAGGTCAAACAGGTCTTACATGCTATAATGTGCACTAGACCACCTAGCCTCCATCTTACATGCTATAGAGTGCACTAGATCACCTAGTCTCCATCTTACATGCTATAGAGTGTGCACTAGATCACCTAGTCTCCATCTTACATGCTATAGAGTGCACTAGATCACCTAGTCTCCATCTTACATGTTATAGAATGTGCACTAGATCACCTAGTCTCCATCTTACATGCTATAGAGTGCACTAGATCACCTAGTCGCCATCTTACATGCTATAGAGTGCACTAGATAATAATAATAATAATAATAATAATAATAATAATAATAATAATACATTTTATTTAAAAACGCCTTTCAGGACACCCAAGGTCGCCTTCACAGATAAAAGAAGAAAGATCTGATTGCTTCTTCTGATTGTAGAAGAAAAAAAATCATATTTAAAAAAGGAAAAATTATATATATATATATATATATATATATATATATATAAAGACATATATATAGTCCATTTAGCCATATCACAGTCCATAGGCTAGTCTAAAGAGAGGTTTTCAGTTCCTTTTTAAACTGGGTAGTGGATTCACACTGCCTGATGTCGTTTGGAAGTGAGTTCCATAGCTTTGGGGCTGTGTGGGAGAATTTCGCTCTCCCATGGTGCTGAGGTTCATCTTGGGCACCTTGAGCAGACCAGCTGATGAGGATCGCATGGCGATCAGGAAGGGGTGTATAGTTGGGAGCAAGGTTATGCAGGGCCTTATATGTCAACAGTAGGATCTTAAACTGGACTCTCTGGGAAACTGGTAACCAGTGTAACTGCAACAGTGAATTATTTGGAGGTGGTGGAGTGATTTCTGTGGAATGCCAGAAAAGATGGAATTGCATTAATCAATGCGGGGATGTAACATAGGCGTTTACAAGTACTTCTGCACTCTGCTGACTGAGGCTGGGGCAGTATTGCGATGTTGCACTGATGTTGATGGAAAAAGGCTGGCGAGACACACTGTTAATATGGCCAGTGAATGAAAGTGTGCTGTCTAGTATAACACCAAGACTCTTCACCTTGGTGGAGCAGGCAATGTTGGAGCCATCTACAGATAGGGAGAGTCTGTTTTCCATCTTTGCCAGCGTTGTTTTTGAGCCAACAACAAGTAATTCAAAAGTAAGATCACCTAGTCTCCATCTTACATGCTATAGAGTGCACTAGATCACCTAGTCTCCATCTTACATGTTATAGAATGTGCACTAGATCACCTAGTCTCCATCTTACATGCTATAGAGTGCACTAGATCACCTAGTCAGCCATCTTACATGCTATAGAGTGCACTAGATAATAATAATAATAATAATAATAATAATAATAATAATAATACATTTTATTTAAAAACGCCTTTCAGGACACCTCCAAGGTCGCTTCACAGATAAAGAAGAAAGATCTGATTGCTTCTTCTGATTGTAGAAGAAAAAAATCATATTTAAAAAAAAGGAGAAAAATTATATATATATATATATATATATATATATATATATAAAGACATATATATAGTCCATTTAGCCATATCACAGTCCATAGGCTAGTCTAAAGAGAGGTTTTCAGTTCCTTTTTAAACTGGGTAGTGGATTCACACTGCCTGATGTCGTTTGGAAGTGAGTTCCATAGCTTTGGGGCTGTGTGGGAGAACGCTCGCTCTCCCATGGTGCTGAGGTTCATCTTGGGCACCTTGAGCAGACCAGCTGATGAGGATCGCAGCGATCAGGAAGGGGTGTATAGTTGGGAGCAAGGTTATGCAGGGCCTTATATGTCAACAGTAGGATCTTAAACTGGACTCTCTGGGAAACTGGTAACCAGTGTAACTGCAACAGTGAATTATTTGGAGGTGGTGGAGTGATTTCTGTGGAATGCCAGAAAAGATGGAATTGCATTAATCAATGCGGGATGTAACATAGGCGTTTACAAGTACTTCTGCACTCTGCTGACTGAGGCTGGGGCGCAGTATTGCGATGTTGCACTGATGTTGATGGAAAAAGGCGCTGCGAGACACACTGTTAATATGGCCAGTGAATGAAAGTGTGCTGTCTAGTATAACACCAAGACTCTTCACCTTGGTGGAGCAGGCAATGTTGGAGCCATCTACAGATAGGGAGAGTCTGTTTTCCATCTTTGCCAGCGTTGTTTTTGAGCCAACAACAAGTAATTCAAAAGTAAGATCACCTAGTCTCCATGTGCTATGCATTAGATGAGCTGCTTGATGCTTATAATAGATGGCCTGATGTCTCTGAGCAGGTTTTAGAGGCTACACTGCATGCTTAGATGGTGTAGGCAGGTATTCGAAAAGCACCTTAAGGCTAAAGTTGCTCCCAACCTGAAGATTTAGGACAAACTCCCAAAAAGAATGGGTCTGTCAATCCTTTTTTTTTTTTAATTCATTTACAAAGCTTGGGGATGAATAGAAAGCAGTCATGACAAGTCTGAACTTACTAAAACCAGCCTCAGAGCATGAATACATAAATGACAAGTCTGAACTTATAAAAACCAGCCCCAGAACGTGAATAAGTCAATTGTGGTATTGATCATTCTGTGTTGTGATGTTTTGGAATGCAGATGCAGAATCACTTAAAAGCTAACAGAAAATCAGTGAGTAGCTTCGAAGGGATACGCTAACATCTCTAACCACCTGAAACAACCCGTTCAGATGCTGTGCTGCTGCTGTGAATGCAGTAGATGGCCTGGCATCTGTGATAAGGTCTTCCAGGCCTCGAGTGCTGTATCCATTAGGTGACCTGGAGACGGTGAGCAGGTCTCGCATCAGGGCCGTGTATCGATCTGGCCACTGCCGTGACTAAATTATAGGACAGAAGAGATGTGCAAACACACACACACACACGCGCGTACACACACACACACACACACATGCATGCACACACACAGACACACACACTCGTCCCTAGCAGCTGGCTGACATTGAGGAGGGAGCTGTGGGATCACAGCACAGGAACAGCTACTCTGGTTCTGGCTCAGCCTCTCTGGATCAGGGCCAGATAACAGCCAGATGAGAGCCAGATCAGGGCCAGATGAGAGCCTGATGAGGGCCAGATACTGTAAGTACTGGAATGCATACATGTTAAAGGGAGTTACTGACAATTCTATCATAAAAGTGCCATGCCACACACTTTTCAATTATGCCATACCATTCCCTGAGATGCTTTTGTAAGGTCTTCAAGGTTATTTATTGAGTAACCTTGGTTCATTTTTCTCAATTTCTTGCTTTTGCATCAGACATCCTCTTCTGGCATCTTCCAGTGTATACTGTAGCTATCAGGTGAGGGAGCATAATAAACGAGGGAGGGCAGTGTGTTGTAGAAACAATGTGCTTTTCTAATTCCCCCATCCTCTATGTCCTTTCTATGACCACAAACACAAACACAAACATCAACATGGTCCAGACGAGAGCCATACAGTATGAATGAGATCAGAGATGAATCAGGGTCTCATCACAGCCAAATGGCCACATCAGAATCCTCTAAAACGTGTGGTTGTGTGTGGAAAGGTCTCATCACAGCCAAATGGCCACATCAGCATCCTCTAAAATGTGTGGTTGTGTGTGGAAAGGTCTCATCACAGCCAAATGGCCACATCAAAATCCTCTAAAACGTGTGTTTGTGTGTGGAAAGGTCTCATCACAGCCAAATGGCCACATCAAAATCCTCTAAAACGTGTGTTTGTGTGTGGAAAGGTCTCATCACAGCCAAATGGCCACATCAAAATCCTCTAAAACGTGTGGTTGTGTGTGGAAAGGTCTCATCACAGTACGCTGACACTTTTGGTCACTTGCCTAAATACCGAAATGTAATGCTGACAAAACATTCAATAAAGAACAGATTTTATATTGAGCGACAAAAATAGAAGTGAATTGTAATCTAAACAGTGGCAGTGAAATGGTTCTGCGGTGGTGTGCGCCTGTGCAGGGGTACAGTATATTGAAAACAATGGAATCTAATGTAATCAGGGATGTACTGTAGTTGTAAAATAAGAGGTGGGTAAACTATGATTTCTGTGATCACGGTGAGGTGGACTGCGCCATGAGGTATTCGATTTTTTAAAAAGGCATTCAGAACACGTTTGATGATGGTGGAGGTTATTGTCCAATGTTATAACAATATCAGTGGTATTAAATGGTTCCTAGAGTGTACATAGTGTGATTTTTCAATGTTAAAAGTTGCAATTAGTGAATAAACTCTTTTGAGAGGTGGATAAACTCTAATAAGAGGTGGATAAACTATTTCTGAAATTTTAGAGGTGGAAAAACTGTGTTCACTTGCGTTTAGCCTCCACTACATCCCTGAATGTAATCGAACGTTGAGCCTATGTGCAGAGAGCTTAAATGTTTTGCTACAGCTTTGTGTTTTGTGGTTGCCCTGGAACTGATCGAGCTCCTACAGCCTGCAGGAGTCCAGTTTGGGCCAATTACTCAATGAGCTGAGCTGACAAAACTGACCGCCCTCCTGAAGGTCACGCCAGTGCCCTGTTTCTCTGCAACACATTTTGTCTGGACGTACAGTAGACATGTTGAAGGGAGTTACTGAACACACATGTTTTGGAGGGGTTTACTGAACAAGTACAGTACATCTTAAAATGGGTTACTGACTAAGACATCTTTTTAAAGTAAAGATAGTTACTGTCAGTACTTCCTGTTTCAGAAATGAACTATGCAAACTTTCACAAAGGGCATAACCATGTTTATCGCTTGTGTTTTCTTGTTGTGTTAATTTCACTACAGTCTGTATCTATGTGTTTACATAAGCCACAGTCCATAAAGAAAGACAGGCTTGTTTATTCACTCACTTCTTTATTTATTGTTTATTTGTTTTTTATTCCCTCACCAAAGACATATACTCAGTGTGAAGTCTCAGTAGCCACACGGGGTGGGAGAGCTCCAGCCCAGCGACTCTTGAAGTTGTGGGGAGCATCAGTGCTGGGGTGGGTTCTTTGAACCAAAGTTTGCTGTTCTTCTGTGAGGTGATGTGTGCCTGGCACCCAGTCTTGTGGGCAAATGAGGCGAGAGACTCACCTTGGGTAAACAACACGCTCAGACAAAGAGCAGTGTGTGTGTGTGTGTGTGTGTGTGTGTGTCTGTGTGTGTGTGTCTTTGTGTGTGTGTGTGTGTGTGTGTGTGTGTGTGTGTGTGTGTGTGTGTGTGTGTGTGTGCATGTGTCTGTGTGTGTGTGTCTGTGTGCGTGTGTATGTGTGTGTGTGTCTTTGTGTGTGTGTGTGTGTGTGTGTGTGTGTGACAGAGGCCACTCGCCCCCTACCGAGTCACAGTTGGGTTTCTCTCGGCTCACAGCGGGAGGAGTGCAGAACTTTGCTTGGGTCAAATGAGAACGCAACTAAACAGATAAAACGAATCAAAAAGCACACATTCAAAACCTACATTTGTATCTCTTCACAGTGATCAAATACTCATCTTACACAACAGGTGTTCATACTGACATTTTCAAATGTCAAAGCTGTACTTAGATTCAGAGGAGAGGGCCAGAGTCAGGGACCATGTCAATAGACAGAGGCTTTGAGATTACAAAGTGCATGTGTGTATCTGTGTGTGTGTGTGTCTCTCTCTCTCTCTCTCTCTCTCTCTCTCTCTCTCTCTCTCTCTCTCTCTCTCTCTCTTTCTCTCTCTCACATCCTCACACACACACACACACACACACACACACACACACACACACACACACACACACAAGGAAAAAGTGTGAGAGAGAGAAAGAGGGAGATAATCTCTGTTCTAGCAGTATGTTGGAGACAAATTGATTAGAGGACATTCTATATCTTGAAATGTTTAAAAACGTCTGAGGAAATTGGGAAAGGTTAAAAAAAGGGCCTTGATGGAAATGAACAGAGTCTGCTTTAACAAGAGAGATGACACAATTGCTGCCTCAGTCAACACCCGAGAGGTACGGACATGCCTCTCTGTGGCCTTGTGTTCAAATGAAACGTGTCTGGTGTTGCCTTTGCTAATTTACAGTGTGCCTTGTCTGAACTTACCACATTATTTTTCCAAACAGTATATACTCAATGATGAACCAGTATCAATGGCTTATGCATGCAGTTTTGATTAAACGCACTGTGGGATTTCGGCAGTATGAAGGCACACTAAAGCATGTTATGGCTTTTTACATATATATATAAAGTCCCTGCAACCTTCTAATAAGGGGACAGCACTCTGTGGATTCCCTGCAGAGTGTCACAGCCGTGTGCTGTGTGCTGCACTGGTGCTTTCTGAAGCCCGAGCCAGTGAACGCATCAGACAGGAGCAAGGCAGGAGAGGCCGGCGTGGGCCGGTAACTTTGCCCGCGGCTACACGTTAATATTGTAGACTTCCTCTCAGTGTGTTTGACCCCGAGCTGGACACGGAGTCACTCCTAATGTTTCAGGTGTGTGTGTGTGTGTGTGTGTGTGTGTGTGTGTGTGTGTTCAGCTGAGGGGAGGGTTCGTGCTGGACAGTCGAGGGGATAGTGGTGATTAGACTGGACTGGAGCGTGGGGCCGACGGCCCAGTGTATTCTTATTGATTCATGGCAGATCAAAGGGTAATTGTTTTCACGGTCATTCACCCATGCCGTGGAAGACAAAGCGTGGAGAGATTGCGTTCATTTTCCTGCACAGAAGCCATAAAGCATCCATTAGTATTCCAGGTCTGCACCCACTTTGATATTTTAATCATGAGCTCGATTCAATAACTTTTTTGTTTTAATAATTTGCACAAATCCAGCTGCATTTTAAATGGCGTGACTGTTAAGTCTTGGGGCGCCATGCCATTCGATGAATAGATCCCCTTGCCCACCTCTGCCATTAGTCCTAATACGAGTGTATTTTTCTTGTTTGCGAGGCAGACCCTGGAGGCCTTGGTGGTAGAGATGGTGTGTGTGTGTGTGTGTGTGTGGTGTGTGTGGTTGGTTGTGTGTTAAGGGCTGTATGGTCCCCCGTGGACAAATACAGGCCAACATGAAAGGTCAGTTAGATTATCATTTTTATTCATGGCCACTTGGCTCTTGGCATCTTCTGCTGCTTAAAGACAAAGTTCACAGCATCAGTCATAAACATGCTCCTTTTCCACTGTACAGTGTGTGTGTATGTGTGGTGGTGGTGGTGGTGGGGGGGCTTATTCCCATTCACTGCTTATTACCGATATATAATACTGACCTTGGTGCTGAGATGAGTGTTTTCTCACGCTGCTTCACTGCACTGTGGCCGGAGGGAGCTCTACACACACACACACACACACACCCATACACTCACACACACACATACACACAAAAAACGCTCTCTCTCTCTCTCTCTCTCTCTCTCTCTCTTTCACACACACACCCATACACTCACACACACACACACACACCCTGGAGGCCACTGTTTAATTACTCTTCCTTTTCAAGCCATTAAATAGACACTGATGTTTACTGGGCAGTGGAGGAAAATAAACAAAGCGTAATTGGCTCGTCCGTCTCCAGCATTTCCCCATGCGCTCTATGTGGGGAGTGCAAGAGAGACCACGCAAGAGAGACTACGCAAGAGAGACCATGCCAGAGAGACCACGCAAGAGAGACCACGCAAGAGTGACCACGTTAGAGAGAACACGTTAGAGAGACCACGTTAGAGAGACCACGTTAGAGAGAACACGCAAGAGAGACCATGTTAGAGAGACCACGTTAGAGAGACCACGTTAGAGAGAACACGCAAGAGAGACCACGTTAGAGAGAACACGCAAGAGAGACCATGCAAGAGAGACCACGTTTAGAGAGACCACGCAAGAGATGCTCAGGTAAAAGCTCAGGTACTTTCATTAAAAAAAAAATGCAGCCTTACTACACCAAGACACACACACACACTCACAGGTAAAAGCTCAGGTACTTTTATTAAAAAAAAAAAAATGCAGCCTTACTACACCAACACACACACACACACACACACACACACACATATTCACAGTCTTACTACACAGACAGACACACACACAGCCGTTGCTGCACAAATAACACTCCTGACCCTCATTCATGTAGATGGCGGTATATTATTGCAACAGATAACACCAGGCAGTGTGTGCCAGTGTTTTGTTTATGTGATACATACCCTTGGCTTTAACCTTGTTTCAGAAAGCAAAATTATCTAAGTTGTGTTTCTAATGTATATTTAATGTACTGAATATGATGTGTGTGGATACAGCTTGGCCTGTAGTTGGCCGCTTTGAGGAGATAATTACTGTAAACTGCTTAGTTGGGCTTTGAAATAGTTGTAAACAATAACGTGGGCTTTCGAAAAAACAATCTCCTTTACAAAAATATGGAGAAAAGAAAGCAATTGGCTGTCTAGACTAAAAGGAAACTCATTATACTTAAATCGCAAGCAATTACACCGTAGCTATTACATTCTTTTGTGCATGAAGAAAATCAGAAGGTGACGGTTCTGGCTGCTGAAGCTGCATCAAACAGCGCGCTGTCAGGAAGATGACAGGTGCACAGTCCAGCTCAGGTCATTTGGAGTTCTAGAGCTCTGTAGAAACCCCAGGCAGCAGGTGGGTCAGTACCGGTCCCTATCTCGGGCCAGGCGCTGTTCTGGTTTGGATGTGAGATAGTGGTGGCTCTGTTCTAGCTCTGTTCTGGCCCTGTTCTGGCTCTGTTCTAGCTCTGTTCTGGCTCTGTTCTAGCTCTGTTCTGACCCAAGGGTAAAGTTTAACGTAAGTGGTATTTATGTTTATGTTTATTTTTATATGATTCCAAAGGGACTTACAATAATATCTATAAACATTAGATTATTAGTGAAATTAACAGTTTATACTACTGTTATATGACTTAAATAAAACAAAATGACTAAATAGAATGAACGGAATAATGACAATAAACATAAATAAATACAAACTGTGACAAATTAATTAGCCTTTAGCAAAAGCTACGCACTCCCCATGGTGGGTCAAGGATTGAACCTGGACAGACCGATTGCCAGGTGTGATGCTACTGCTGCTCAGATGAAGGGGGTCATGTGACAAAGAATGGCTCTGGACCTGTTCTGACCTGTTTTGACCTTGATCTGACCTTGATTTGGTCCATCCCGAAGGAGTGCTGAGCTCAGGGACGGGGGATAGGTTTGGACTTGTTTTGCCCAGACTACTGCAGCTGGAGAAGTGAGTGGCTCAGATTCCACTATCACATCTGTCATTCAAGGCACTGATAACACAAAAACTTTAAAAGACAAACAGGAAACGGTGATTAGGGCATTTGAGATCGGTGGGATGAACTTGGGCTAGCTTCCAGGCTACAGTGTAGGTCTCCATAATCAAACCCAAATAGCTCCATAATCAAACCCAAACACTCTCCATAATCAAACCCAAATAGCGTGTTACCAGAGTCTGGCTATGCGAGGTTGGCAGTTTCACTACATCAAAGTAAATCACTCTTTTAAGACATTGATTAGGCTCAAAACATTACATTTTTCTTTACGAAACTCCCCCTAGCGTCTGTACGTGTCGATACGTGTGCGAGCTCTCGCTCGGTCTGAAGCTCTTCCTTTTCTTTGCATCTTCCGTCAAGGGTTTTTGCTGCTTCTTCGCCGGCTCTGCCATTATACACATGTTTCCAACAATCGCTAGCGTTTCGTTAGCCTGCCTCTGTACTGTGGATGCAGGATGTAAACTGATCCTGCTTCTCGCGATGTCTGAGACTTTGTAAGACTGAAGGTCGCGGGTAGGATACACTGAACTTGCAAGTGGGATATTCTTCCTACAGGCAGTAGGGGGGGGCGAGAGAGTCTTCATGCGCCCTGTAATGAGTCATTCACCTGCTACCTTTACTTTTCATCCTGCTAGGACAACAGACTGCTCACTGTGACATGAACACACACCTAAAGATATTCATGGCTGCGCTTCATAAAGCTTCACAGGATGACCCATGTGTGTGTGTGTGTGTGTGTGTGTGTGTGTGTGTGTGTGTGTGTATGCGCCTGTGTGTGTGTCTCCTCTCTGCCTGTCTCTGCTTTGATGCAGCACACGTGCTTCCACAGGTGAACTGGGCTGCACGCTACATCTTCAGCTTCACTAACTCCACCTGATTGAGCGGGTCGGACTCCTGCAGCGCGGAGCCATGGATCTTATTTTAGCGGAGTTCAGGGGCTAATTAATAATGTTATGTTGGGTAATTACCTTCTGTGGGCGCCGCGACTCAGGGGAACTTAAATGTGGTTAATGTGAGTGTTAGTGAGAGAGCCATCGAGCCATCGAGTCCCACCAGCACTGAGGAGAGATGCGTCTCATCCTCAAAATAACTACACAGCACAACACCACACACTCCATAGAGACATCAATCTGTACACACACACATCACACTATACCACACATGACCTGCCCTTTTGCACACAAGATTGCACCACAGACATTTTACTTCAAACAACAGTTCAAAAGAACACACTGTTCAAAAGAATGTTTAAAGGTCCTATATTATACTTCTTTTCAACAAGTCAAAATAAACCTATGGGTTGCACAAAACATGTTCCTGAAGCTGTTTGCAAAAAATCCCCTCAGATTCCACATTATCAGCAGCTCCATTCTTGTTTCAGTCCGTTTCAGAATAGGCTGTTTCTGGGGCCTGTTGCCTTAAATGCAAATGAGCTGTTGTTGGCCACGCCCTACTACTGTATATATATACGTATAGATGGAAGTATGAAAAACACTCCCAATAATGACCGGCGTTCTATATATTATCCCTTACATAATGTGCCTTTGCATATGAAGTACCAAATTAAAGTAATGGCAATGCTCGATTCCCTTGTTAACCAACATTAGCATGATACAGCATGCATTGTCATTAATAAGTCCCGACAGGGTGAACCGGCGCGCAGCGGAGGGGTCTCGTTCCGCCCTGAAGGGACTTATTTTCCCAATAATGACCAGCGTTCTATACATTATCCCGCTTATTACACAGCTACTTGCCAAAACGAAATAATAAACTCCCCACGATATGACTTTAGCCTACATAGCCTAGCCTATTTGTTACCGTTCATCGTGGCATTTGCTGAAACAAATAGTTCGCAACAACACACGCTGAACTTGAATCAAACATTCTTTAGAACACAGCTGATCAACCGTCTGCTTTCACTTTTGAATGAAGTTCCAGTCCTTGCGTAGTGATATGAAATACCTGAATTAGAAGCACAAACTCCGTTGCCATTGACAGCGGTTATTATTTTTTTCAGAGGTTATTTCCCAAGAAATAATGACCGCTAGAACTTTGGGAAATCCTATTCAAGTCAATGGAGCGTTCTACTTGCCTTGTGAAGAGCCGTGTAATAAATAATGTGTAAACAGCGGCTTCATCGCCCACAGGTTGAGTTCAAGCTCAGGACACAATGCAAAGTCTAAATGTTTTAGCCAAACACTGACAGTCACTGAGCACACATCTAGTGCTTTCAGATTTACAGTCAAATTACGAGAGCATGTAGAGTATTGTTTATGGTCGGGATTGAGCACCATCAAGCGCTGAGCGCTTGGTTCATAATGACGTGGGATAATGACTTGATCAAATCATTTTGCGGAGGGATAACTTGCAGAGGGTTGCCCCAGGGCCCTGAGTTTGTGCTTGTTAGAAAGCATGGAATGAGTTGAAAGAGAGATGTTTTATTAATGCAGGGAAATGGCCCCAGGGAGCTCTCTCCCAATCTCACATTACCATTAACACACACAACCTCTCCTATCCTGCAGCCGCCAGCCCGCTGTCGGGACGTTAGTCCACTTTCATTATTGGAGATGACATCAAAACAAAATCATATAGGATTGCATATCCATCACAGAGTTGGGACAGTTAGAAGAATTGCTGTGTGCAGGATTGGATCACTATGCAGAGCTGTAATAGTGTTTACACCTATAATAATAACGGTAATAGTGATAATAGTAATAGTGAAAACATTATTACTCATCGCCCTTAGCGATGAGGCCCACCAGTGTTGTGTCGTCTGCAAACTTCACCAGATGGTTGGAGCTGTGAGTGGTTGTACAGTCATGTGTTAGCAGTGTGAAGAGCAGGGGTCTGAGCGCACACCCTTGCGGGGCCCCCGTGCTCAGGGTCAGACTGCTTGAGGTGTTGTTCCCGACACGTACTGCTTGTGGTCTCTGCAACAGGAAGTCCAGCAGCCAGTTGCAGAGGGAGGTGCTGAATCCTAGCTTGTCCAGTTTGCTGATGAGTTGTTGTGGTATTATGGTATTGAATTGTCCAAGTGGGGGAGGGCTGGATGGAGGGCAGAGCAGATTGCATCCTCCGTGGCTCGGTATGCAAACTGGAAGGGGTCCATGTGGGGGGTAGGGTGGCTAGGACCCCAGGATCCTGTATACCCTAACCCCCCCGAGGACCGCCCTGTGGAACTGCACTGTGACTGCGCAGCCTAACGTGTTGCTGATTCAAATCAAGCCTGATATACTTGAAATGACTGCATATCAATGTAAATATACAGTACACACAAGCACTAGTTTAAACTTCATGTAAATGTTATCAATGTTATTTATCACTCTGCCACAATGCTGATGCTACTACTACTCTGTCAGAAGGTTACGCTAGGACTAAAAATAAATATACAACACAACTACCTCTTTTTTTGATATATGTTCTATATTTCTATATTTTGATATATGTTCTATATTTCAGCCTCGCACTTTAATGTCTGTATGTGGTATGTCTGTATATTTTTATTTTTTATTGTCTATGGCTATGTCTATGTCTAAAGTATGTCTATGTCTGTATTTAAAGTATGTCTATGTCTGCATGGGAAAGTAAGAAACGAAATTTCAATTCTTTGTATGACCAGTGCATGTTAAGAAATTGACAATAAAGCCGACTTGACTTGACTTGAGTACACAGGTAAAGGCATAACTACACATCCATATACAAGAAGTGATGAATGCATACATTTTAAAGTAAGTTAAAGTGCAGCCAATATACTGTTTATCAGTATGCACACTCACCAGGAAAAATACATGACCTTGGTGCTGTTTTCCCACTCGGCTGAAGCAGCACTCTGTAATGTTGACAGTGAAATATAAAACCAGGGCACTTAAGGATATCACTATGGCAGAAGTTGTCTTGATGCATGTTGACAGAAGTTGCATCACTCTAGATAATGGAGGAATTCTGGAGCAGAGTTTCAGGCCTGGTTCAGGATCAGCCGCAATGCAGCCATGCAACTGAAGTTTGTTTCAGCACCACGGACAGCTGCATATCTAGTAGCAGTGTGAGACATGCTTCAGCACCAAGGACAGCTACGTATCTACTGGCAAGCTCCTTTAGTGTCATGATTCAGGACCATGGACAGCTGCAGCTAGTGTCAGGATTATGGGCAGCACCTGGTTGGAGCATTACATTACATTACATTACATTTGGCTGACGCTTTTTTAGCCAAAGCGACTAACAACATGGTAAACAGTTTAAGTTTTAGAGCAATTCTCAACAATTGTAGGACAATTTAAAAAACATTAGAGTACAGTAAGAATAAGTGCATCAGTGAGTACTGTTTTTAACAGTTACGTGTCAGTTTAAGACGGCTGGTGAGTGCTAGGATCAGCAAGACTTGTTGTAAGTGTTGCTATGAGAGGAGATGTTCTCTAAAGAGCTGGGTCTTCAGGAGTTTTTTGAAAATGGAGAGGGATGTCCCTGCCCTTGTAGGAACTGGCAGTGTGTTCCACCAACGAGGAACAACAGATGAGAAAAGTTTGGATTGGCCTGAGCATACTGGTGGTAGAGCTAGACGTCGTTCATCTGAGGAGCGCAGTGGTCTGGAGCTAGCGTATGTCTATATGAGGGCATTCAAGTAGGTGGGAGCAGAACCAGAGACTACTTTGTAGGCAAGCATTAGAGCCTTGAATTTGATGCGGGCCGCCATAGGTAGCCAGTGTAGCTGGATGAGCAGCGGGGTAACATGTGCCCTTTTGGGTTGGTTGTAGACCAGGCACGCCGCCGCGTTCTGGATCATCTGAAGTGGTTTCACTGCGCAGGCTGGGAGACCTGTCAGGAGGGCGTTGCAGTAGTCGAGTCGTGAGATGACTATTGCCTGAACCAGAAGTTGGGTAGCATCTTGAGTCAAGTAAGTCCTGATTTTTCCATTATGTTGTAGAGTCTGGCGGCATGACCAGGCGACTGAGGCAACATGATCTGAGAAATTTAGTTGGTTGTCGAGAACAACTCCTAGATTTCTTGCAGTCCTGGTAGGTGAAACAGACAGGGAGTCAAATTTGATGTTGATGTCGTGGTGTATGGTAGGTTTAGCTGGGAGGACCAGCAGTTCAGTCTTTGAGAGGTTCAGCTGGAGGTGATGTGCCTTCATCCATGTAGCTATGTCTGAGAGGCAATCCGAGATCCGTGCTGAAACCAAGGGGTCATCAGGTGGAAAGGACAGATAGAGGTGTGTGTCGTCTGCATAGCAGTGGTATGAGAAGCCATGCGAACGGATAATCTGTCCCAAGGAGGTGGTGTAGATAGCAAAGAGAAGGGGCCCAGCACTGAGCCCTGGGGACCCCTGTGGTGAGATGGTGAGGTGCAGATAGCTGACCAAGCCATGATACGTTAAACAAGCGTCCTGTGAGGTAGGATTCAAACCAGGAGAGAGCAGAACCGGAGATTCCCATGTTAGCAAGTATAGCGAGAAGGATGCGGTGATTAACCGTGTCAAAGGCAGCCGATAGGTCAAGCAGAATGAGTACTGATGACCGAGCGGTCGCCCTGGCTTCTTTTAAGGCTTCTGTTACAGACAGTAGAGCCGTTTCGGTAGAGTGACCGCTTTTGAACCCAGACTGATTTGGATCCAGAAGGTTGTTCTGTGAAAGGAAGTCAGAGACCTGTTTGGAGACTGCTCATTCAATGCCTTTGGATATGAAAGGCAGGAGTGAGACAGGGCGGTAGTTTTCGACTTGAGCAGGGTTGAGAGAAGCTTTCTTAAGTAACGGTGTTACCCGGGCCATTTTGAACGCTGTTGGAAATGTGCCGGAGGTTAGCGAGGCATTGATCACATGTGTGATAGCTGGTGCGATGGTCGGGCTGATGGACTGAAGTAGGCTCGTTGGTATAGGGTCTAGCAAGCATGTGGTAGGACGGCTGCATGTCAGGAGTCTAGATACTTCACTCTCGGAGAGAGGCGTGAATGCTGAAAAAGATGTTCCAGCAGTCCCTAGAGGTTGTAGGAGCAGCGGTATCTGAGTCAGATCGTTGAGTGGGCATGTAGAGAATTGACTGCTGATTGCCGCCACTTTGTTTTAAAAAAAATGAGGCGAGGGTATCTGCAGTAAGGCAGGATGGAGGAGGAGGCAGCTGAGGGTTGAGTAGCGATTTGAAGGTTGAGAAAAGTTTTCGAGTGTCTGTAGCGCTGTTGATTTTGTCATTGTAGAAAGCCGTCTTAGCAGCAGTGATGCTGGCTGAGAAGGAGGTCAGGAGTGTCTGGTAGTTTTTGAGGTCATCAGTTAGTTTGGATTTGTGCCATTTCCTCTCCGCGGCTCTGAGTTTGGTGCGCTGCGATTGGAGGGTATCATTTAGCCATGGATGAGAGTGTTTGGATCGAGCTGGCCTTGTGGTAAGAGGGCACAGCTCGTCTAGACACGAGCTCAGTGTGGAGCAGAGCGAGTCTGTGGCCTCATTAACCTCCAGAGAGGAGAAGGTGTTGAGTGGAGGTAGACCGGAGGCAACCACAGAGGAAAAGTGCGTTGGAGACAGGTTCCGGATGTTGCGGCGGAACGTGACCATCGACTAAGGAGCCGGAGGCTGTTCTGTCAGGCTGACAATGAACTGGATGAAGAAGTGGTCAGAAAGAAGGAGAGGCGTCACCATGAGGGTGTCTGTGCTGCAGTTCCGAGTAAAGATCAAGTCAAGCTCTTTGCCAGCTTTATGAGTCGGTGGGCTTTGAACCAGTTTGGGGTCAAAGGAGTGGATCAGGGCCAAAAAGTCCGCTGAGCCTTGGGCATCTAAGTGGATGTTCATATCGCCAAGAACAAGAAGCGGACAGTTGCTATTAGTGGTTGCTAACAAAAAGCATGACACGGCTATACAACAGGATCCACTAAAATAAATAAACAACATGCATGTGTCTTTTTAGGACAGCTAAAAGGAATTCTTATCATTTTAACAGTAGTCTTTACAGGGTTAAGGTTCACTGATTTGTACATCTGCTGCATATTTGAGGTGCCTGAACAGAAGCCGATTTATACAGCTGCCTCTTCTTCATAGCGCTGGTCAACAGAAGCCGATTTATACAGCTGCCTCTTCTTCATAGCGCTGGTCAACAGAAGCCGATTTATACAGCTGCCTCTTCTTCATAGCACTGGTCAACAACCTGTAAATCAAACATGAAGAATATGTTATTTAATGAAAGTGGATTAAATAACAACTTGGCTGTCTCCATTGCCCAACTCCACTCTAGTCCACTCAAATCTCTCACTGGGGGACAGCTGAGGACAGCTGGGTGTGGAGATTCGGTTGGCGAGGTGGAATGGCATGACAGGATGATTGACAGGAGAGGGTGATGGGTGACATGAGGCCAGTGAGCATAGGACAGTTCCTCAGTGGAACTCTACGCTGTAATGAGTCATTTGAAATAATTATAATAATAATAATAATCTTTATTTATATAGCACTTTTCAAAACAAAGTTACAAAGTGCTGTACAATATCAACATAAATGAAAATGCAAATAAGATATAATAATATAACAATCAAATAATATACACTAATTCAATTAGAACTTAACATAAATTTAAAAAAGGAAAATAAACTTACACTGAAATAAAACTTACTGAAATAAAACTTGACACTGAAATAAAACTTAGGATACTGAAATAAAACTTAACACTGAAATAAAACTTAATAAACTTAACACAAAATGAAGGATATTACTTAAACAAAACTAAGGAAGGCTTGCTTGTAAAGATGAGTTTTAAGGAGGGATTTAAAAGAGCATACTGACTTGGCTGACCTGATTTCATCAGGCAGGTCATTCCAGAGCCTAGGTGCCCTGACACTAAATGCTCTCTCCCCTTTAGTTTTGAGATTGACCTTAGGAATAGTTAGGAAACCACTACCAGATGATCTTAAAGTACACACAGGTGTAGTTGTATTCCACTACAGTCTTGCATTGTACATGCTCTTTACTTATCTTGAGGCAGCTGTGCTGTTCTGTGCTGTGCTGTGTGTCGTTCCCTCTCTGGGCTCAGTGCTTTGGTGAGAGAGCACTTGAAACTGTGCCTTTAATCACAGGGCAGATTCTTGCAGGGGTAGAAAAAAAAACCCTATTCACACCAGAACCTCTCCACACCGTCTTTATCCACATGAGGATGCAACTCGACCTGAAACTGCACCACCCACACGAGAGGAACCAGAGGACAAGAGGAGGCCCTGGCAGATCTAACAGACTCAACTCTCATGGCTGTCACTGGCTGCAGGTTGTTTTTTATTTCTAATGTTTTTTCTTAAGATAAGATAAGATAAGATAAGATAAGACTTTATTGATCCCACAGCTGGGAAATGTACTTGTCACAACAGCCCAGTAGTATTTAAATAGAGAGTAAGAAAGTTGTATACAGTATGCCCAGCATATAAGCACACCTAAAAAACAAAAAATCACACAGTGATTGCAACACGCCTTAGGGTTTCACCAATACTTTGAGGCAGAGTGAACCAATCTAACAGACTCAACTCTCATGGCTGTCACTGGCTTGCAGGTTGTTTTTTCTTTCTAATGTTTTTTTTCTTAAAGAACTGATATGTTAAGATATGATAAATGAATGTATGATAAATAAGGAAGATGTTGCCTCAAGGGCTGTAGGCGCCACCTATATGTAAAATAGCTTACATTGAAGAGGATAACTTGATGAAATGTGTTTACAGGGTGATAGGGAGAGGTAGACAGTGTGTCAAACTCAGAGGAGGATCATGTCTGTACAAGTAAACAAGCCATGTAATCAGTTCATGTAATCAGGTCATTTGTACATGAAAGAGATTTTGCTGGACATCAAGAAATGATCCACAAATATGCTATCAGATGCATAAATACACCGCACACAAAGACACACACACACACACACACACACACATACCACACACACCACACACACACACACACACACACACACACACACACACACACAATGCACACACCACACACACACACACACACACACACGCACACACAGACTAAGAAGCCAAAAAATTGAGACTATTATAGGCTACTTTAGTTCCCTACCACCATGCCTCCTGCTTTCATTTTGTTATTCCTGCATTAGTAATAACTGAACTTTCTTTATCGGGACATGTCACTTTCGCTGCGGTTTTCATCTTGTGAATTGATTTATTCTCGTGCCATGAAGATGGCAGAGCAGCGTTGGGTTCTGTCCTCTCTCTTCCTTTATCTCATGGCTACTGGACATCAAAGGCCTTTCATGCAACTCAAATGCGATGTGTGTGTCTGCTGTAGCACAGCAAGCTCATTCTTAAGAAGCGGAAAGTTTGTGCATGTCCAGCATCAGAAGGCAAAGCAGAAATAGTCCATGTCCCATGGATGAAGCTCTCTCTCTCTCTCTCTCACAGACACACACACACTCCCTCTCTCTCTCTTTCTCTCTCTCTCACAGACACACACACACTCCCTCTCTCACACACACACACACACACACACACACACACACACACACACACACACACACACACACACACACACACACACACACACACTCCCTCTCTCTTTCTCTCTCTCTCTCTAACACACTCCCTCTTTCTGTTTCTGTGTTCACTCAGTCAAGCTTGAATCACAAAACAGTTGATACATATCCACCCTCAAAAATGAAACAAATTTCTCTTTCATGCTCCACAATTTCGACAGGCCAGAAGTGACTGGTCTTTTTTGTTAACGTGTTCCTCCAATTCCCCCGGGAAACACATAGGACCCCCCCCACACACACACACACACACACCTTAATGTCTTTAAAATTTCATGATTTCTCAGTCACCCCCCAACTCACCCCACCTCATGAGAGCAGCCTTGTCCGTTCATACCCAGTCTAGCTTTCAGCTATTTAAACGCTCTCCCATGAATATAGCAGCAGTGTGCTCGGGTGTGTGTAATTGGACATGACAGCCCTGGCCCCGGTGTCCCAGTTCACCTATGTGAATACTGATGGAGTCAGATAAGCACATATTATTATGCCAGTAAACTCAGCTGGTGTTAAGTTCATTTAACAAAACAAAGTGTGTGTCTTCATCTTGTGTGAGTTTCTTTTTTCCCAGACAACTGTCAGATGTGACCTCCCAAAGGAGGAGAGAAAATACTTTTTGGAGGTTGAACACAAAGCACACTGTCAGCTCAGAGAATTGGAAATCTGCATACTACATCATAACAGGTATGACTCAATGGAGAAATCTTAGGTGTGGGTCATAATACACAGTGTGACATCAGTCCTCACAACAAGCCTACATGTTTCTTTGAAATGTAAACAACCATGGTCATCCTCCTGCCAGAGACATTATTTTGGCCATTTTCATGAATACAATTCAGACAGGAAACTCTCAAAATAAGTTTAAGATTTATATTGATTAAGTACAAGGTAGTATGCTTGGTCTTGGGACTAGGTCTGCTTAAGATGCTGCCGCTGCTGTTAGAAGCAGCTGCACCAACCTAGTAGTGTTTCTAAGGAATTGAAAACCTGCCCCCTCAACCTCAAAATGACCTTCCATGTAGTGTCCATGCTCACGGATCTCCTCTCGTTTCCCAAGCCACAGGATAACCCTGGCAGTTGAATGGACAGTTGTGAAAAATAAAAACAATCAATATGTCACAACAATGTCTACACACACAATGTCTAATGCATTTCAATAATATGCCTTGGAGTTTCTTTTAAAAGTTGGTATACCATGATTATTGTGTGAGTATTTTTGTATTTCCAAATTACTAATTACTTGTATTTTAATTAAATACATTTTTCACATCAGTATTTTGTATTTTATTTTGTTACATTTTATGAGCCAGTATTTGTAGTTTGTAACAAAATAGTTTTTGATGTCCACCTCTGTCTCTTGTCTAGCTACGCATGAACCTGCACACTTGAACCAATCAGCTGTCATGATCACAGTTGGATATCGAGATAGCACAGCTATTGTATCGACTCTGAGAGTTGGACATACAAACTGGACCAGACAGCAACATCTGGGCCGTGCTAGCGATGCCTCTCAGCGATGAAGGTCCTGGCGAAGCATGCGCTCACTGCAGCATTCCATCCACCACAGGGCTGTGCGCTAACTTTGTGTTGCTCATAGTGCAACAGAGGTTGATGGTTTTGTAGCACAGTGCGTCAGTGATGCGCATCTTCAACCCGTGTGAATATGCATGGAGGAGTACGCCTCATCCTTAAGGCTTATCTCAAGATTGGTAAGTTGCTTTGGTCATGTGTCATGTAATGGTGGCCGACTTAGCAACCTCAAGACAAGTCCAGAATATAAAGAGCTCACTGGCAGCTTCCTCTCCTTTGAATCGGCACAGTACCTAACTATGTTGTTTCCTTTTTTGCCTTCACCAGAGCAGCTGTCAGTTGTGTATAAATGTGATTTAAATAAATTCATTATTCTCACATTTGAATTAAGACATGGCGAGGCCATCGTGTCGCCGTTGTCACATATAGTATACGACCAATCTGCCCGGCTCTTCCTGACTTTACTGGGGTGCTATAAATCACACAGACTTTTCATAATGAGAGAGATGCTCCCCTGTGAGAATTACAAACACTCTTCACTTCTAGCAAATACCCCAGAGCACAGTCGGAGAGAAATATACAACTTTTCCCTCAGACAAACCTATCAGAGCAAAACAAATGGATACTCGTTCAACCTCAAATAAACATTGTGCATAACTAAAAAAATAAACATGTTTTTCTTCTACCAAATCTACTACTGCACACTATTTGCATTTTAAGTGAATCAAATACCTGTT
>NC_063200.1:10641032-10643532 GCF_017589495.1 Alosa alosa
AACTAACAGCACGTCAAAGTTGGATGTACGGTATGCTTGTTTGTGTTGGTTTATTTTCTTTGTGTTGTATGCTTGTCTGAGTGTGATACACTGGTGCATTTACACTGTTTGCCAGGGTCTGTTACACGACCAGGTGTAGTGCTGTTGCCATCCCTGAGCTCATATTAGCAGCCAGTTAGCGATTTCAGACTGTTACTCCGAGGCTATTGAGACTTATCCCTCCCCCCCGGTAGTATTAGTTTTTAATGGGTTCTTGTAACCCCTGACTTAGCTTATCCACACGGGAGACTGTTACTCCTGGGGCATAGGGGTCTATCTATGCCCCAGGTGGTATTAGTTCATATTGAGTTCTTTGTGACTCCCAACCTAGTTTCTCCACACAGTAGACTGTTACTCTTGGGCCATAGGGGTCTATGTCCCAGGTAGTACTAGTTCATTATAGCTTCTGCTATTCATTGTGGCTGTATCGGTAGCACTCCACTGGCGCTGAATAGCGTGTTTGTTTTGTTTTTGTTTTGTCTTGTATTGTTTCCTTTATTGAATGCCCCCTCCTTCCCCCTGTTTGCTAGTATGGCCTGCTAGGTCTATTAGGTAACACAGTTAAGGTACTCTAGGACTGCCGCCTTCCCCTAGTTTGCGGTGAGGGCACATTCTAGTGGTTGAGCGTGTACTGAACACCTATTTATACTCGTGTGGGTTGTATTTAGAAAGCTTGAGTGTTACACTTGTGTTTGTGTGTGTGTATGGCCATAGATCACTTTTGGGGCTGGGCAGCCATCCGAGGGTTACTGTACCTGTGTTAATTCAGGCCGTGTAGCAGCCACCAATCCACTGGGCATTTAATCTATGGTTATGTGTATTATCTTTTGTTTTCTTTGATTATTTTGTGTTGTGTATTGTGATTTTGTTTTTATCGGATTTACCTACTGTACACCCCTGCCATCCGTTTTAAACAAAGAAAAGAAATAATAAATATAACATTGTTTATACTACTGCCTCTGTCCTCATCCATTTAGTTGGATAAACCTGAGGGCCCTGTCACAATAGCCTACACAGTTTAAGCTATGTAGCCTACACTAATACACAATATGTTACATAAAAAAATTGGCTTCAAATAGGTGTTATTTAAGATAGATTGCTAGATTGCAGATATTCAGATAGATTGCGTCTTGTCTGTTAACTACTCATTGCCGTCATCGTGAAGTGCTGTCTCGCGGTTATGGAAATACCATGCACTTTGCCGTTTAGGCTAAATAGCTAGAAAAATATATGTATCCAATGATATAGCCTAATGTTTCTATACAAAATGTTATTTCACTCTGTTTTACGTGGTTAAGGCCACTGCACATCCAAATAACTGCACTTCATGACCCACAGGCCGTCACTCTCCATAGGATAACATGGCAAAACTCATTTTTCTAAAACTGCTTTTCCAAGTCTCACCTGCAATACGTATAGGAGGCTAGAAACACAGGTATAGCCTAAGCATGTATACTATTTTGATCCCGTGAGAGAATATGTGTGCATGCACTTTATTTATGCACTTTGTGTGCATATGTGTACATGTAGGCTACTAGCATACATGGGGTGGTCGGGAGGACAGCTTCATTCGTCCCTCCATAGACATTCAGCAATAGGCTGTTTTGCATCCATTACAAACAAGCAACGTGAAAGTCTAGGATTGGGGAGAGCGCCTAGTATGCCTCTAGTGCATAAGCATGAAGTTGAACCTTTAGATGAAAAACAACACTTTAATAATAGGCCTACAATAAATAAATAAACCGCTATGACGTTTAGGCCATCGCATTTATCGCCTGTAACTCCGTGATAAGGACCCAACAGCAAAGTATTTGGCTGAGCAACGTAGGTTAATATGTTCTATGTTTTGTCCACATGATATAGGCTTATGTCTAATCATTGCTGCACTCGAACACTCTGAATCATTGTTGCACTTGTTGCATGGTTTCATTCGTCCTCCCTTTTCAATCGTCGTCGGCGGTCGTTCTCTCTCCAAACTAACTTTATTCTCAAAATGTTAAGTTTAATGTCGACACGTCGAGATTAAAGTCGACATGATATTTCAACTTTATTCTCAAAATGTTGAGTTTAATGTCGACATGGCGACATTAAAGTCGATACGTCGAGATTAAAGTCGATATTACATTTCAACTTTATTCTCGAAATGTCGAGTTTAATGTTGACATGGTGACTTTAAAGTCGACATGTGGAGTTTAATCTCGTCATGGCAAAAATATTTTTTCCTTCATGTGTGGCCCTAATACTCCGTCGTAACACACACATGAGAAAGACTGCAGATGTCAGTTTCTTGGTTCTGAATGTAGGCTAACAACTGAAGTAGGCCTAGTCTGGTGCCCTCTTCCTCTGTAATGCTTTCGATTTCGAGTTTTGACAATGAGCAGCCGGAACAAATTGAACCCACGTAAACGACCATATAGGATATAGACCTGCTATCCATCAGTTGCTTAACCCCCGTTTTTTA
>NC_063200.1:10646032-10656032 GCF_017589495.1 Alosa alosa
AACAATTACCACTCTACAGCAATCAGCCTGTAGATTCTCTACGACAACTACTAACAATGTACAATAATCAAACTGCAATTACCATGGCAATGACCACTGTTGAATAACCAGTGTTCAGTTTCCACAGCAACAACCATCATTGCACAATAATCAAACAGAGGTCACCACCACAACAACCACAACTGCACACTGACTGATGTTGAAGTATTGTCAGATATAATCATGGAGAGGATTTCAGCAGAGAGGGCTAAAGCGGAGTAATCAAGGATCTTTGATTTCAGTTTGAGAAAGAGAGGGGGCAGTGTGTAAGTTTGAAGATGACAAAACCTGAATTTGAAGTGTCTTTCTTACAGACAGGCTACACCAGACACGTACTGTAACTGTGGAGCTTTATCACTATTGTTACGCTCCGTGAATAGAATGTGAAGCTTTATCACTATTGTTGTGCTCTGTAAATAGAATGTAAAGCTTTATCAATATAGTTACGCTCCGTGAATAGAATGCTTCACCCAGTACAGCCGACTGTTAGCCTCTTCTTTCAAGCAGGTGTAACACAGGCAGTTCAAGGGCATCCACAATTTGACCACTGATGGAAATCACCTGGCTGGAGGGTCTACATGTGTTATGCATGAGCTTATAGTACAGCAGAATGTGTTAAAGCAAATATTGCAGAAGATCTGACATTAAAATATGAAATCACCTACAATATTACCAAGCAGAACATGAGGCAGGTGTTAGATGCAATGCCGTGAGACATGAGGAGTTATTTGAAATTGAAATTTATTGGTAATGAATGAACAGTTTCTAAACACACAGTACATCTTGTCAGTAACTCGTAGAATATCTATAAAATCTGTAATATCCTTGAAAATGCAGTTTTTAAATAACCCTGCATTTATTTTCTTTCTACATGGAAACAGAAGTACCATGTTATCATCAGGATGTGTTATATGCAGGCCTACCTTGACATGCATGAATTTAAAAACTTAATTATATTTGCAAATGTTTTAGAATTACTCATGCATACCCTATACTTATTTTGTCAGTTAATTACTCTGTAATTACTCTGTAATTAATGCTGATCTACCATGTTATTATATTCCACAGCAACGGGTTTTTACAGTAAGGCTATAGTGAAACGTTGGTGAGGGTAAAACAGTGAGAGTTCAGGCACGCACATCCCAAAAGTATAAGTATATATACTCTTTTGATCTCGTGAGGGAAATTTGGTCTCTGCCTTGCTCAAGGGCACTTCAGCCGTGGATGTGGGCATGGGAGAGCAGTGCCCAACCACTTCCTGCCCCAATAGCCGATTAGATGGGTCCAGATTATGAGGGGTACGGTGGTGACCCATGGACACTAAGACCCTTAGGGGTACAGTGGTGACCCGTGGGCACTAAGACCCTGAGGGGTACGGTGGTGACCCGTGGGCACTGAGACCAGGATGTGGTACGGTGGTGAACCATGGGCACTAAGACCCGGATGTGGTACGGTGGTGACCCGTGGGCACTGAGACCAGGATGTGGTACGGTGGTGACCCGTGGGCACTGAGACCCTCAGGGGTACGGTGGTGACCGGTGACCTGTGGGCACTGAGACCAGAATGTGGTACGGTGGTGACCCGTGGGCACTAAGACCCGGATGTGGTATGGTGCTTCCCAGTCCCCAGTTCACATGTAGTTTTGTGGACAAATCAGTATCGCCCCGATGGGACTATGGGACTGTGGTGGCATTGCTGGTTAGTGACCATAGTGGGGGTGGGGGTGGGGCAGGAACATGACGTCTTGTGTTCTCCTTCAGGGAACCAAAGTTATGTTTGTAACCAGATTGTTCTTTTTGGTCTATTCAGCACTCTTGCTAGTTAAGAGAATGTGATAAGACTATGTGAAAGAGTGAGTCAGAGAAGCTTAAAGTTTGAGGCCTTGAGAAGTCTGCTAGACTAATGATGCAACGTTAGAGCACTACACTATCCCTGCTATAGAAATAAATTAGCGCACTACAGACTTTTGGAAAAGCTAATGCTGTAATTACAGCTCTGTTAAGACATACAGGCACATGCTGTGATAAAGAATTCAATTCCCTCTTTTATTTGGCCGTAAAACTATAAAACCTTCCCATCTGATGAAATCACCCTTTTGTTTACTTAAAATAGCTGTTTTTTCCAAACACCCTCTCAACTCATGTGGTTCACACAGTTTCTGTGTGCTCTGCTCAGTGTTCAGAAAACTGTAAATTACAGAGATTAGACTGCCAAAATAAATCTGATTTACGCAACAGACAGCATATATTTCTAGCTGTGCAGGAGAAGGTGCAAACTCACTCATTTCAGTAGAGTAAATTTAAAAGGCCTACTTCTGTAATGAATCTAATCCAAAGGTCTAAACAAGGAAATCAGCGATAGAAACTGGGTGAAATGTAAACAGCCTGCTTGGACGTCGCATCAAGAGTGTGGATGACCAATTTAATCAGCTGCTCCCTTATCATTACTGTGAATTTGACAGAATTAGTTTATCTTATTTCTGAATGGTGCAGCAGCTCCATGTTCTGTGTATTTAAACTGGAGAGAGACTGAAGGGATAAAGTGGTGCGTGTCAACGATGAAAAGTGCGGAGAGGGGGAAGATGACGGCTTCACTCGTTCACCTTATTGTTACCTTATGGTAATCAGAAATAATTTGTTATAAAAAAAGACTAAAATGTGTTGACTAAAACTGACTAAGACTAAGATACCTTTAGTTTTCTTTTGACTAAAACTAGACTTTTAGTCGACTAAAACTTGACTAACAAAAATGATATTTGAATGACTAAATATGACAAAGACTAAATTAAAAATTAAAAAATTAAAAAAAAGATATTAAAATCTTTCAAACTGGAGAGAGACTGAAGGGATAAAGTGGCGCGTGTCAACGATGAAAAGTGCGGAGAGGGGGAAGATGACGGCTTCACTCGTTCACCTTATTTATACTCTCACTTTGTGCTGACATAGACGCTTGCTGGGCGGAGCTCCATTTTCCTCACGCCACCATCATGTGTTTTCATCCATCATCCACTCTCTGTTTACTATGCTGCTGGAGAGAGAGAGAGAGAGGAGAGAGAGAGAGAGGGAGAGAGGGAGAGAGGGGAGAGAGAGAGGAAGAGAGATAGAGAGAGAGAGGGGAGAGAGAGAGGGAGAGAGAGGGGAGGGGGGAGGGAGAGGGGGGAGAGAAGGGGATGAGAGAGAAAGAGATCGAGAGAGAAATAGAAAGAAGGTGAGAGAGAAAGAGGAGGAACGAGAAAGAAGAGAGAGAGAGAGAGAGGCCACTTTCTGAGGCAACGTTTTAAAGACAATAGGCTCTCTCACTGGCGTGTAATTATCTGTGTCTCATATGCAAAGTGTGAATCCTTGGGGTAGTGTTAATTTCGTCAGACGAGACGAGACGAGAGGAAATATGTTCGTCAACGACCTTTCTTTTCATGACTAAGACAAGACGATGACGAGACGGCAGTAATGTCCTGAAACACTGACAAAGACTATCTTAAGATGCATTATTGTTGTGAAAAAAGACGCAGACTAAAATGTTTTGCATGAAATAAAAAACTAAGATAAAATCTCCCCTTCATGTTCGTCACAAAATGAGAAGACAGAATATCTAGCTGTTATGTTTTCAAAATATTCGAATGAGTTCATATGTAACAGCTTTCCTGTAGGCTAGTCTACGTGCTGCTGCTGCAACCCTGTGGCTGCAACACTAAACTACATGGAACAAGAACACTGGAGATTTCTGCCAGAGTTAGCAAGCTAACTACCTAAGCTTTATGCCACATTGCTACATACCCAGAAGTTGCTTTCTCTCATACAAATTAACATCTCCCAGAATGTCCATCCCAAAATGTTCAGCATGTAATGTCAACTATTCATCTAATTAGACTGATGATGCAAAGTTTGCTAGCAAGTAAGCTAATATGGAAAGTTAAGCAGCAAGTTAGCTATGGCTAAGATGGAGAGTCTGTTTGGGGAATGTGTTGTGTTTATTATATCGCCATCTAGCTTAGGCGGAGTAAAAAACATTAATAGTTTGGCCCACAACAGTGTTTCTCAAACTTTTTCAGTTTCAGGACCACTTAACTAACCCTAGCTAAAAAAAAAAAAAAAAGATTAGACCTACTTCAACAGTAGCCTATAATTAGTCTACACAATAGGCCTACTCACTGAACCACCTTTGCTTATTGTCTTTGCACTTTGCTTTTACTGTGTCAGAGAGGATTCATACTGTATGATTTAAACTGGCATATCTTACATAGACAGTGTTGCAGAACTGTTTGGATTTACATACAAGTTATATTGCAAACAACTCATCTATATTATATTTTTACCACGCCTGCTCATGGACCACTTGGGATAGCTTGCAGACCACCAGTGATCCCCCGGACACACTTTGAGAAACACTGGTCTCTTAATATGACAGTGGTCCAGTCAAATCTTTTACTGTCTATGGTCAAATCCCAGCCGAGCTATAACTGTAGCTCCGACTTACCTGCATGTAAAACATACTGACTGGACAAAAAAAATCAGAATGAGTAATTATAACAGACGAAGTAGCCCTGTGGACACACAATATTGTTGGAAAATTGAGATGTGTGAAACACTATTTGACTCAAATGGTAATCAGAAATAATTTGTTATAAAAAAGACTAAAATGTGTTGACTAAGATACTTTTTAGTTTTTTTTTGACTAAAACTAGACTAAAATGACGAGACTTTTAGTCGACTAAAACTTGACAAAAATGATATTTGCATGACTAAATATGACAAAGACTAAAAAGGACATTTTGTCACAAGACTAAGACTAAGACTAAATTAAAAATAGGTGACAAATTAACACTACCTTGGGGGTGTATTTGAACGCAAACCTGCAAATCTTTCAAACTTGTCTGACTCCCACTCCTGCTGTGCACGCACACACACACACACACACACACACACACACACACACACACACACACACACACACATACACACACACACACACCAACCCCTCCTCCCCCTCCTCTTCTCCTCCACACAATGCAATTTAGCATCTCAGCCGAAGCCCGCCATGGCGACTGTAGCCCAGCAGCAGCAGCAGCATCCAACGCTAATCACAGATAAAAAGCCCGAGCAGCAAGGATGCAGCTAAAAAGCCCAGCCAATCTCACTTTAACTGTGCTCTCCTAGTGTAGGCACAAAAGATCATTCATCTCCCAAATGAAATGACAAGCTCCTGGATTTGGAGTGGTGCCTGTCTCTTTTTTTTTTTCTTTTAGTAAACATGGCCCTGGATATGGAGTTCACTTTCTTTGGCGGTGCTAAATTGGAATATAACCACTTGCATAATTTCAGACTAATCTCCTTTCACGTCGCTTTCGAAAGGGTTCCGCCAATGTGGAGTGGCTCTCCTTTGGGAAGTCTAAACTGAGCCAGATGTGTGTGTGTGTGTGTGTGTGTGTGTGTGTGTGTGTGTGTGTGTGTGTGTGTGTGTGTGTGTGTGCGAAGCGCATGCATAAAGTGCGGTGTCAGAGACTGAGCAGATGCATTGGCCCACCCTAGAGAATGTTATGCATTCTTGAGGAAATTAATGCTGTGTATGTGTATGTGTGTGTGTGTGTGTAGGAGTTAGGAACTGATAAACTCTGTGGGTAACCATTTCCCAGTACAGTGCCTTGCTTGTCTCTATATCCTATTGGTGTCCCATCTGTTTGTCCCCCTCCACTTCCTCTCTCTATGTAGATGGCAGAGAGGCTTTTTTCCACATTTCCCAATCATCTCAGATTTTTCCCGATCTGTGTGTGTGTGTTTGTTTGTGTGTGTGTGTGTGTGTGTGTGGAGAATAATCTCAGAGACATTTGTTCACGTTGTTTTAGATGTTAAAATAAATCACCTACGACACGTGTCCATCCATACAGCATGTATAGCAGTACAGCATGTCTAAAGGAGACATGAATTAGGATTTATGACATTATGAAATTAGATATACCATGTGTGTTATCAAACCCTGCAGGCTAAATCACACTCATGACGCATGGTCACTGTAGGAATCAGGCAATACATTGAGGACAATAGCAGGCCATGGATGAGCAGTGGTTGATGTAATTCTACCAGATGAGATTGAGTGTCAGCTCAGATCTCTGGCCTCCAGCCGGTGTGTGTGTGTGTGTGTGTGTGTGTGTGTGTGTGTGTGTGTGTGTGTGTGTGTGTGTGTGTGTGTGTGTTGTGTGTTGTGTGTGTGTTTGTGTGTATGGGTGTGTGTGCGTGTGTGTGTGCGCGTGTGTGGGTGTGTGTCTGCGTGTGTTTGTGCATGCGTGCGTCCATGCGTGCGTGTGTGTGTGTGTGTGTGTGTGTGTGTGTGTGTGTGTGTGTGTGTGTGTGTGCATGCGTGCGTGCGTGCGTGTGTGTGTCAAGAGACTGAGCAGATGCATTGGCCCACCCTAGAGAATGTTATGCATTCTTGAGGAAATTAATGCTGTGTATGTGTATGTGTGTGTGTGTGTGTAGGAGTTAGGAACTGATAAACTCTGTGGGTAACCATTTCCCAGTACAGTGCCTTGCTTGTCTCTATATCCTATTGGTGTCCCATCTGTTTGTCCCTCCACTTCCTCTCCTCTATGTAGATGGCAGAGAGGCGTTTTTCTCCACATTTCCCAATCATCTCAGATTTTTCCCGATCTGTGTGTGTGTGTTTGTTTGTGTGTGTGTGTGTGTGTGTGTGGAGAATAATCTCAGAGACATTTGTTCACGTTGTTTTAGATGTTAAAATAAATCACCTAACGACACGCGGTCCATCCATACAGCATGTATAGCAGTACAGCATGTCTAAAGGAGACATGAATTAGGATTTATGACATTATGAAATTAGATATACCATGTGTGTTATCAAACCCTGCAGGCTAAATCACACTCATGACGCATGGTCACTGTAGGAATCAGGCAATACATTGAGGACAATAGCAGGCCATGGATGAGCAGTGGTTGATGTAATTCTACCAGATGAGATTGAGTGTCAGCTCAGATCTCTGGCCTCCAGCGGTGTGTGTGTGTGTGTGTGTGTGTGTGTGTGTGTGTGTGTGTGTTGTGTGTGTGTGTGTGTGTGTGTGTGTGTGTGTGTGTGTTTTGTGTGTATGGGTGTGTGCTTGTGTGTGTGTGTGCTGGCGTGTGTGTGGTGTGTGCGGGGGTGTTTGTGCATGCGCAAGGCGTCCATGCAAGCGTCGTGTGTGTGTGTGTGTGTGTGTGTGTGTGTGTGTGTGTGTGTGTGTGTGCATGTGTGTGGCGTGTGTGTGTGTGTGTCAAGAGACTAGGCAGATGCATTGGCCCACCCTAGAGAATGTTATGCATTCTTGAGGAAATTAATGTGTATGTGTATGTGTGTGTGTGTGTGTAGGAGTTAGGAACTGATAAACTCTAAATGGGTAACCATTTCCCAGTACAGTGCCTTGCTTGTCTCTATATCCTATTGGTGTCCCATCTGTTAGTCCCCTCCACTTCCTCTATGTAGATGGCAGAGAGCGTTTTTTCCACATTTCCCAATCATCTCAGATTTTTCCGATCTGTGTGTGTGTGTTTGTTTGTGTGTGTGTGTGTGTGTGTGAGAATAACTTAGAGACATTTGTTCACGCGTTGTTTTAGATGTTAAAATAAATCACCCTTATTATCGCGGTCCATCCATACAGCATGTATAGTGCAGTACAGCATGTCTAAAGGAGACATGAATTAGGATTTATGACATTATGAAATTAGATATACCATGTGTGTTATCAAACCCTGCAGGCTAAATCACACTCATGACGCATGGTCACTGTAGGAATCAGGCAATACATTGAGGACAATAGCAGGCCATGGATGAGCAGTGGTTGTAATTCTACCAGATGAGATTGAGTGTCGGCTCAGATCTCTGGCCTCCAGCGTGTGTGTGTGTGTGTGTGTGTGTGTGTGTGTGTGTGTGTGTGTGTGTGTGTGTGTGTGTGTGTGTGTGTGTGTGTGTGTTGTGTGTTGTGTGTTTGTGTGTATGGGTGTGTGTGCGTGTGTGTGAAAATGCTTGGGTGTGTGTGTGTCTGCGTGTGTTTGTGCATCGTCGCGTCCAATAGAAGCGCAAGGTGTGTGTGTGTGTGTGTGTGTGTGTGTGTGTGTAGGTATTTGTGTGTGTGTGTGTGTGTGTGTGTAGGTATTTGTGTGTGTGTGTGTGTGGCGTGGTTCATGCGGTGTTTGTGCATGCGTCCATGCGGCAGTAATGTGTGTGTGTGTGTGTTGTGTGTGTGTGTGTGTGTGTGTGTGGAGAATGGCACCGTAAACTAATCAAAGCAAGTCAGAGAGCTACACTGGCTCTGCCACAGTGGGGGAGCCGAGCCCAAAGGGGTGCAGAAACACCTGTGATGTACACACACACACACACACACACACACACACACACACACACACACACACACAGCAAAGGGGGGCAGGCAGGAATTTGATGACAAGACCCCCCCACTGTGAATAAAAGCGCCTGCGGCCACCCGTCCTCTACCAATTGTAAAAGATTAAACGGCGGTTTGGGCTCGCGCATCATCACAGCGCGCCTCCTCACATGTAAAACATAAATGCCAGTTTGGGCTCGCGCATCATCACAGCGAGCCTCCTCACATGTGAAACATAAATGCCAGTTTGGGCTCGCGCATCATCACAGCGCGCCTCCTCACATGTGAAACATAAATGCCGGTTTGGGCTCACGCATCATCACAGCGCGCCTCCTCACATGTGAAACATAAACCGCACTGCTGACACAATCCACAATGATGACCTTGCGACCTCTCAACAGCACAATCCACAGTGTTGACCTTGCGACCTCCCAATTTACCTGAAAAACGCCCACATCTCCATTAGACAGGAACACAGAGGCTGTTTGTGCTGTGTGAAGTGTCCATTATCCAACATAAAACTCTCAGTATAAATGTGTCCATACAGTACAGTATGTTGACGAGCATCCACCCCAAGCCTACAGTACAAACCTACTGCAGTGGAGACATCACGGAACAGCTGATGCGCCCTGTCTGGTGCAAATCTATGCATATCTGTGTTTACACTCTGTGTTTACATTCTGATGCTTTTTATCCAACGTGACTTGTATTATATTACAGGGCCATTGTCCCCAGAGCATCTTGGGGTTAAGTGTCTTGCTCACGGGCACAACGGTGGAGACTGGGAATTGAACCCACAACTTTTCTGGCCACTATATGCTAGCCCAGCTCCTTAACTACTACGGTACCTCTACGCCCTACACACACACACACACACACACACACACACACACACACACTTTTACATACTAACCCAGCTCCTTAACCACTACACAACCTCCGTCCTACACACACACACACACACGCACACACTACATGCTAGCCCAGCTCCTTAACCACTACACAACCTCCGTCCCATCCTTGTTGCAATGACAATGACAGCAGATGGTAGATGAGGTGTGTTCTGCTGAATCCTATAGACCAAACTGATTGTAAACTATGCTTGTGTGTTTCGGAGAGGGTTACTTGGAGGGGTCAGGGTTCAGGAGTCAGAGGTCAGAGTTATTTTGGGTCAATGATACCATGATGGTAGTCAGCTCATGTCCAACAACCACTTTTTCTCTCACAGATCACTGGCAGGCATATTATGGACAGCCTGAGTTGGATCTGAATTTCTGAATCTTTGGATCAAATTGTCTGCCAAATACTGTACCAGTCAACTTTAACACCCGATGCAACAGTTACACACCACTATTCCAAACCTGACGCAAAGACACACTCCGTCACACTACCATACCACAATCTAATTTAAAACAAAACAACTCCCACAGCATCACACAGCTTCTGCTTGATGAGTTTCACACTAAACTTCAAAAGAAAGCCAACTGCTTAAATAAGCCCTTTGGGCGAGTCCTCTCTCTCTCTCTCTCTCTCTCTCTCTCTCTTTCTTTATGTCTCTCTCTTCCTCCCACCTTCCCATCAGGAGTGGAGAGGTTC
>NC_063200.1:10661032-10713532 GCF_017589495.1 Alosa alosa
GCACACACCACACACACACACACACTGCTTATGCATAGATAGAGGCGCACTAACACACACACACACCCACACACACCGTATATACATGGGTAGGGGTGCACACACACACACACACACACACTGCATATGCATGGTTAGGTGCATTTAAATTTCATGCACAAAACCACTGACAGATGGATTTTCCTCATTCACATTCACATCACACTGAGCTACTGTTAAAAAGTTTAAATGTCAGCAATATTTTTAATTTGGCGTGCGCCTGTAGTGTGTGCAGTCTATGGTCTATGGTCTGCACAGTGTGTGTGTGTGTGTGTGTGTGTGTGTGGGGTGCTATATAGTGCGTGTCAAAAACTGATCCACACACACAAGCTTTTATGTTTTGTGAATCAAGAGTTGACAAGGTCTTTTAAAAATAATATATTTTATAAAATAACAGTACAGTTTCTGAAAAGAAAATGCCATTAAATCACATGAATATGAATATCATTTTATTATGCTTTTCACAAGAATGTCCACTGACCTTTTAATACTCAGTGGAACCAGTGGAAGATTTGCATTGGGCCACAGGTTCTCATAAAGACTCTCTAGGCTACAGGTTCCCATTAGGACTCTGGGCTACAGGTTCTCATAAGGACTCTCTGGGCTACAGGTTCCCATTAGGACTCTGGGCTACAGGTTCCCATAAGGACTCTCTGGGCTACAGGTTCCCATAAGGACTCTCTGGGCTCCAGTTCTACTCAATGAGCATGGAAGGCAGTGAGAAGAGCCTTGGATGTCTCCTCTGGCTGTCCAACGTTGCGTGTGAGTGAGTGTGTGTGTGTGTGTGTGTGTGTAAGTTACCTTTCAGAGCAGTCTGGTGAATGTCCTCTGGTGTGATGAGGAAGTCTATGTGTCTGCTAACCTAGTCTGGTGTGTGTGTCTACAGGCTGTCTCAGGTGTGTGTGTGTCTACAGGCTGTCTCAGGTGTGTGTGTGTCTACAGGCTGTCTCAAGTTAAATGTCAGACTTGTCTGACACTGTGAGTGACAGCGAGGTCATAACGACCCTCACAGGTATGTCTGTTGGGTCTCTGTTTTCTTCAGCAGGATGAGATGACGCTCTAAACTCTAAACGGTTCTCAACTGAGGACACCTCTCAGGAAGGTGTGTCACATCTCTGTAGAAAATACACCTCTCAGGAAGGTGTGTCACATCTCTGTAGAAACTACACCTCTCAGGAAGGTGTGTCACATCACTGTAGAATCTACACCTTTACAGAAAGGTGTATCACAAGTCTGTAAAAACTACACCTTTACAGGAAGGTGTGTCACATCTCAGTAGAAAATACACCTTTACAGCACGGTATGTCACATCTTGGTAGAAACTACACCTTTACAGCAAGGTGTGCCACAACCTTAGAAACTATACTTTTACAGCAAGGTGTGTCACGTCTCTGTAGAAACTACACCTTTACAGCAAGGTGTGCCACATCTCAGCAGAAACTACACCTTTACAGCACGGTGTGTCACATCTCTGTAGAAACTACACCTTTGCCTTGTCCTTGGGGGTACTCTAGATCTCTTCAGACAGTTTTGTTCTGAAACAGGAATCGCTGAAATGACCCTTCTCAGCCCCCTTACGGCTACAAACTTGAACCAGTTTGTAATCTTGGCCTGTCTATGAAGGGTGAGGAAACATCAGCTCCCTGTGGGGGAGAGGGAGAGGAGAGGGGGGACAGTCTGTACAGTACTACAGAGTCAATTAATCATAAAGCCTGGCAGTGGCATCCAACAGAAACACTGGGCAATCCAACTGGGGCTGCACTAACCCTGAGAGTCAGAAAGCAAGAAGACCTTGCCTGGGGTATTTTTTTGGATGAACAAGTGTGTGTGTGTGTGGTAGAGAGTGTGTGTGTGTGTGTGTGTGTGTGTGTGTGTGTGTGTGTGTTATATCTGCATCTGTGTGTGTGTGTTTTTGTATGTGTGTGTGTGTCCTTTATATCTGTGTCTATGTGTGTGGTGTATGTAGAGTGTGTGTGTGTGTGTGTGTGTGTGTGTGTGTGTGTGTGTGTGCACGGGGTGACAGTGGTTATGCAGTGGTATGTGAAGCGCTGCTGCAGTTCTCCCAGTCTCTGTAGGCAGAATAAAGAGAGGAGAGACGCTGGAGAGGACAAACTCACCTGATTGCCGTGCATGTGTGTATGTGTGTGTGTGTGTGTGTGTGTGTGTGTCTCTGAGAGGATGGGATCTTGCTGGTGTGTGTGTGTGTGTGTGTGTGTGTGTGTGTGTGTGTGTGTCTCTGAGAGGATGGGATCTTGCTGGTGTGTGTGTGTATGTGTGTGTGTGTGTGTGTCTCTGAGAGGATGGGATCTTGCTGGTGTGTGTGTGTGTGTGTGTGTGTGTGTGTGTGTGTGTGTGTGTCTCTGAGAGGATGGGATCTGGCTGGTGTGTGTGTGTGTGTGTGTGTGTGTGTGTGTGTGTGTGTGTGTGTGTCGTCTGAGAGGATGGGATCTGGCTGGTGTGTGTGTGTGTGTGTGTGTGTGTGTGTGTGTGTGTGTGTGTGTGTGTCTCTGAGAGGATGGGATCTGGCTGGTGTGTGTGTGTGTGTGTGTGTGTGTGTGTGTGTGTGTGTGCGTCTGAGAGGATGGGATCTGACTGCTGTGGCTCCACTCTCAGCCCTGCCTGAGCCTGATATAGAGGCTGGCTAATCGCTATGACAACACTGCACGGCAATCAGGTGAGTTTGTCCTCTCCAGCGTCTCTCCTCTCTTTATTCTGCCTACAGAGACTGGGAGAACTGCAGCAGCGCTTCACATACCACTGCATAACCACTGTCACCCCGTGCACACACACACACACACACACACACACACACACACACACACACACCAGCAAGATCCCATCCTCTCAGAGACACACACACACACACATACACACATGCACACTCTCTCACACACACACACACACACACACACACACACACACACACACACCGTCTGCTTTTCTATTGTTTTCTCAATTTCTCTCTTCGTTTGTTTCTTTTCCTTCTTTCTGTCCAATTCTCTTATCTGTGAAGTAATATTGATCACAGGAATCCTTCTGAGGGTGGCTCCTTTTCAATGGCACAGATACAGGAGGCCATTCAGTGTGTGTGTGTGTGTGTGTGTGTGTGTGTGTGTGTGTGTGTGTCTGTGTGTATATATGTGTGTGTGTGTCTGTGTGTGTGTTTGTGTGTATGTGTGTGTGTGTGTATGTGTGTCTGTCTGTGTGTTTGCACTCACATTAACAGGAAGAGCACACAGTATGAGCTCCTCCATGATTATATGCGATTAACATCTAATATTATTTAGCATCCTTTACCCTCCCAAGTGTGCAGTGACAGACCCTGAAATAGACTAGCAGTGGAGTCACAGAACCACCCAAGCTTATAAGATCCATGACATGTCTTGAAACGGAATACATTTCAGAAGCAATGCATTGCCTTCCACTGACACTCTCTCTCTCTCTCTCTCTCTCTCTCTCACACACACACACACACACACACACACATACACACACAAACAAACAAACACGTGGTGCTATACATAGTCCAGTGGGGTCATGCTCTCAACACACACATTTCCTGGACGCAGGTCTGTAGTTTGTTGAGATCTGACAAACACACTCACACACACACACATGCACACACACACATACACACACACACACACACACACACTTTTAGCTGTTTATAGATTTTAGCTCAGCATTTAATACAATCAAACCTGTATTACTACTCACTAAGTTGGAAGATCTTGGACTGAATTCATCTCTGTGTAAATGGATTTTTAACTTCTGGACTGGCAGACCCCAGGCCGTGCGGGTGGGTAGTCACATCTCTTCATCCCTTACTCTCAATACAGGAGTGCCACAGGGATGTGTTTTAACCCTTAAAGGTGTAGGTTTTTGAACATTCTAAGTTCCGCAACAATTGAAGGTTCTAAAATTCTATGTTGAATTCAATGAACCCAGATATTCTTTAGAATGTTCATTTCCCAACATTCCCGTCACACCGGTGTGACGGTACTCCTTTAAGGGTTAAGTCCATTGTTGTATTCCCTCTACACATATGATTGTGCAGCAGTACATGATTCCAACATCATTGTCAACTTTGCTGATGACACAGCAGTAGTTGGCCTCATTTCAAAGAACAATGAGCAGGCTTACTTGAGTGAAGTAGACAGGTTCACCATCTAACTGGTGCCAGGAAAACAACCTCCTCCTGAATGTTATGAAGGAGATGTTTATAGATTTCAGGCGTGATCAGCATAAGATTTATCAACCACTTATGATCAATGACTCTCAAGTGGAAAGGATAGAGAGTTTTAAATATCTTGGAGTCCATATTACTGAAGACCCACATTAATTCACTGGTGAAAAAGGGTCATCACTGTCTTTTCCACCTCAGACGCCTCAAGTACTTCAAGCTACCTCAACAACTACTGAAGAACTTTTACAGAACCACCATTGAAAGTGATATCACTGGGAGCACTGAGCTAGACCATAAAGCTCTGAAGAGAGTAGTGAGATCAGCTGAATGTACCACCAGAAGTGCCCTACCCAACCTACAGGAAATTTACATGAGATGTCAGTCAAGAACAAGAAAAATTATCAGGGATCCCAGTCACCCCAACAACTGCCTCTTCTCTATCCTACGGTCTGGGAAACGTTACCGCTGCCTGAAGTGCAACACGGAAAGAATGCGGAAAAGTTTTTACACCCAGGCTATCAGGATTCTAAATGAGGATTGTAGCAGGAGCACCAGCATAGCCTAAACACTTTGCACTTTGGACCTTTTTTCTTTATTCTTCTCCCTTTTTTATATATATATCCTTTGCACAGTCTTGGAGTCAGTGGAACAAGCATTTCACTGCATTTATAGGCTAATTTGACACACCCACACACACAGATCTATAAGAAGTACCTTGTGGTCTTCTCAACCCTAATGAGAGACGTGGTACAGGGTTTGCAACAGTAATTTGATGCTAACTACAGAAAATATGTGCATAATAAAGATGGAAGATGACACATTCAGACACAACCCATACTGAGAATGTCATCAGAGGTTAAATTGACTTCAGCTGTTGGAATAAGAAAAAGCATGAAATTTACCACTGGTGCAACAAATAAGCTTGCAATATTGTCTAGTTACAGAGAGAGAGAGGACCAGATGTGCTAACGCTTTTGCGCCCACTTCAGGCGTATTTGTTTCTCGACGTGTGTGTAAAATCATGGTGAGGTATGTACAAACAGACAAACAAGTGATGTAAAAGCACAAACTGCCTGTTGCGGGAGCTGAACATGGCAAATTGCAAAGATGGGAGGGGAAGAGTAAAGAGCGCCTAAATATGTATTCTGCGGTATATACAAAGACTGCTCCTGAAAGCGCACGTCTATTGTAGGGAATTATGAGATATGTTGCGGGTTGTACAATGGCTGGCCTAATTCTTCGGTCAGAAAGAATGCAGATCTCCAGGGAGATAGTTATGTGAAGTTGTGGTTTCTAGAAAATAATAAATACAGAACACAATCAGCATCATATTCTGTACAATCAAGCATTGTGCAACTGTGCAATCAAGCATTGCTAAATAGACATTTATATACTGAACAGGTTGACCATCAGTAATAATTACACTACCACGTGGCAGTATAAAGCAGCACGTGGAAAAAGCTGGAACAACGTGACTGACATGGCTATACATTGTAACAGTTTGCAATTCGTCATTACCAAAGGCCATTACAGATACAAAGTGCAAACAGCTAAGTTACATGAATATACAAACCATAACATGCTAATTGTGCAATTATAGCATTAATACTATGGGCTAATCACGATATAAATTACATATTAAATTTGCAACATTCCACACATTCGCGGCAATTATGCTAATGTGTTTCCAGTCATTTACACTTACTAAAGGGCAGTCGGACATATTGTAACGATTTGATAGCAACACACACAGTTGTCCATTTAAAAGGTTTATTAGCTGAGAACGAGAGCAGGGCACAGACCAAGACCAAGACACCGAACACAATACACACGGGGCAGGTCAATTAGACACACACACTACACACACAGGGGAGGACGCAGCCCCCCACACAAAAAGGATCACACACGAGGGAGAACTAAAAGGGAAACATGTCACAATAAAGACGCTAACATTACACTCAAAACTAAGGAGAAACACAGACATAAACCCCCAAATGTTGGCTCAGTATCCCAGAATGCCCTCTTGCTTGGAGAACGCTAACACTGTCTTTTGCGCGCCCGGCTACATAGCTCCCCAACAAGCCATTGCCGTCCTCAGCAACGACCACGAGGTAGCCACATGCTAGCGTCGGCGCACATCGCCCGCCACTCAGTCCAGTGCGACAGTACCGCCAAATCACGTGGGGTGCACACGCCGCAGGAGCTCACTCAGCGCCATGCGCTGCTAGCAATCCAGTTCGCGTGCTAGCAGCCCGCGTGGCCGACCAGCTCGTCACCAGCTCCCTCTCAGCAGCCGCCCTCAGGCTGCACTCTCCCTTGGCGTGTCACCACGGCCTCCTCCTCTCCTGGCGGGGCCCTAGGTGGCCTTTTCAACCGTCGACACTGTACCAAGCACCGGGGTTCGAGGGGGGCCAGATGAAGCTGCACCAATGCCACTCCGCTCCGTCGAGTCGCCGACCAGGACAGACAGGCACCGACTCCGCAGCAACCGGACCGCGCTGAGCTCTCCCGCTGCAGCTACCGTCTTCGGCGTTCCTCCTCGTGTTAACCATCTCACAGAGCCGTCCTGCTCTGCTCCTGGCCCGTTCCACTCCTTCGCGGCCTCGGCGAAGGCACGACCCTCGAGATGGCCATGCTAACGAACTCCACACAACAAACTTTTTTTTTTTTTTTTTTTTTTTTTTTTAAAGTCGCCGGCCAACAGGCCAACTAGAACTGGCGCCTACACAGCAAGGTGCCTCTCACACGCACCCAAAAGTTTTAAAGTTCAGAGTTCAGAGGGCCTTTCCGTCGAAGCTGCCCCACCGTCGTGAGTTCGCTGCCCTCAGCGGCTCCGCCAACCGTCTGTCGACCAGGAACCTCTTCCTCGACGCTCTCCCTCGGCTCTGCTCACGCGTCGCGGCTCGCCGTGGAGTCAGCGCCCAGGCCAGCGTCGTCTTCTCCGCGAACGCTTCTTCAGGCCCCTCTTCCGGCAAGATCTTTTCCCATGGCCGCAGGCAGCTCCAGACGATAGCTCCTCTCCTCCGTCGGCAGCAGCAATAGAAGGCCCCAGAGCTTTTTAGTAGCCCTTACAAGGGCTCTCTCTGGATCCTCTTGCGTGGGCCTCCACCCAGTGGTATGGTCTTCCATTTCCAGCTTCTCTCGCTGGGCGGAGGCCATGTTCGAAAGTCACTTCTGACACCAATGTAACAATTTGATAGCAACACACACAGTTGTCCAATCAAAAGGTTTATTAGCTGAGAACCAGAGCAGGGCACAGACCAAGACCAAGACACCGAACACAATACACACGGGGCAGGTCAATTAGACACACACACTACACACACAGGGGAGGACGCAGCCCCCCACACAAAAAGGATCACACACGAGGGAGAACTAAAAGGGAAACATGTCACAATAAAGACGCTAACATTACACTCAAAACTAAGGTGCAATACAGACATAAACCTCCCAAATGTTCGCTCTCGTATCCCAGAATGCCCTGCGCAGGAGAACGCTAACACTGTCTTTTTGCGCCGACGCTACAATATAAAGGTATAACTAAAGAGATTAACAGTGTCAACAAACTATAGTAATCATCACTTACATTGTCAGCAACGCACAACAGGACAGAAAATAAAGTGCAAAGTTTCCAACAATGTGCTTGACCAGCAGTAACGTCTCTACAGCTTCAGATCGCGCACCAAAGAAAGAACATGCGCACACACACACAACCCTCGTGGCAAAGGGAAAATCTCTTAAAGGAACAGCGTCCCTTTTGGGAGGATCAGGGATTTTGTACATCTATTATGCGCCTAAATACTTCTGCCTTGTAAAAGCAGGTGTTAAAGGAAAATTCCGGTGTGATATTGACCTAAAGTGTATTGAAACATGATACCGAGTGTGAACGTATGTCTCATAGCTCATCTCGGCTTATCCCCTGCACTCCAAAATCTGGCGCTAGTTAGCCGATGCTACCAACAGTTTTTTGATGGGAGAGACATATTTTCTCATATTCAGTCACAAAGCAAGACTAGTTTCAGATCTGCATCCTCCAGGCTTGAGTTGTGTCTTTCTGTAGTGGAGAGCGGAGACAGTGGACTTACTTACGCATCTACATAAGAGTGACATGAAACTGTCATGAACGTGTCATAAACATTATAAACAAGTCATAAACATTTATGACATAACACTTCTGTCAAAGTGTCATTCGGTTTTTGTCATGACAAGTTAGGATTAGGGTTAGGGTTAGTGTCATTTGTTTTTTGTCATGACAAGTTAGGGGTTAGGGTTATAACAGTGTCATGTCGCTCTTATGTAGATTCCTTCAAATAGATTTATTTTCCAACTTGTATAAATGGCCTGAGGTTCATATTCAACTTTAAGGTGAACGACTCACTAGGGTGATGCAATCCAAGGATCAATATTTATTTATTACTCTATGGTTTTATGGGACTTTCCTCTCCAATGTCTAAGTGGACAATATGTACAGTAGCAAAGTATAGCAGATAGCACACACTGGCAGCAGGTCTTTATGTGTGGGGTGTTCTATAGGAGGCTATATGTGTGGGGTGTACTATAGGAGGCTATATGTGTGGGGTGTAGTATAGGAGGCTATATGTGTGGGGTGTTCTATATGGAGGCTATATGTGTGGGGTGTAGTATAGGAGGCTATATGTGTGGGGTGTTCTATAGGAGGCTATATGTGTGGGGTGTTCTATAGGAGGCTATATGTGTGGGGTGTAGTATAGGAGGCTATATGTGTGGGGTGTTCTATAGGAGGTTATATGTGTGATAGGAGGCTATATGTGTGGGGTGTTCTATAGGAGGCTATATGTGTGGGGTGTTCTATAGGAGGCTATATGTGTGGGGTGTAGTATAGGAGGCTATATGTGTGGGGTGTTCTATAGGAGGCTATATGTGTGGGGTGTAGTATAGGAGGCTTTATGTGTGGGGTGTTCTATAGGAGGCTGTGCAGCAGGCCTAAATGTGTGGGGTGTTCTATAAGAGGCTGTGCAGCAGGCCTATATGTGTGGGGTGTTCTATAAGAGGCTGTGCAGCAGGCCTATATGTGTGGGGTGTTCTATAGGAGGCTATATGTGTGGGGTGTAGTATAGGAGGCTATATGTGTGGGGTGTAGTATAGGAGGCTGTGCAGCAGGTCTATATGTGTGGGGTGTAGTATAGGAGGCTATATGTGTGGGGTGTTCTATAGGAGGCTATATGTGTGGGGTGTAGTATAGGAGGCTGTGCAGCAGGCCTATATGTGTGGGGTGTTCTATAAGAGGCTATATGTGTGGGGTGTAGTATAGGAGGCTATATGTGTGGGGTGTTCTATAGGAGGCTATATGCGTGGGGTGTTCTATAGGAGGCTGTGCAGCAGGCCTATATGTGTGGGGTGTACTTTAGGAGGCGGTGCAGCAGGTCTATATGTGTGGGGTGTACTTTAGGAGGCTGTGCAGCAGGTCTATACTATATGTGTGGGGTGTACTTTAGGAGACTGTGCTCCCCTAGCTGCCTGTCCCCTGAATACGCTGTAAAAAAACACGGCCCCTGTGGACAGCCCAGGCTCCAAAAACTGCAACAAAAACAGCTAGGTCTGCCTGGACCATGAAACATAACAAACTGTTCCAGCCAATCACCGAAGAGAAGGGAGTGGTTAGCTAGCTCTCTGTTTTGTTTTAAACGTCAACCAACGTCAGACCAACAACCAACAACCATGCTTAGAGAACCCCTTAAATAAAACTCATTTTGATGCTACAATGATTTATGATATGGAGAATAAACATTCACAGTGCATGCCCATAACACTTGTCATTGCCCTGTGTAACGTGTTTATTGGGTAGGATCATGACCCATTTAGTCGGCTTTCAACGAACTGGGTACCATCCTAGCGCTAAATGACATTAAATATTGCTGCCAAGGGGCATAAATATCCATTGTGATGGCACTGCTTATGCTGTTGGCTAATTTCTTCTCAACTTCAGCAATTGTTCTAGCCCAGAGACCAGCAGCAGTAACAGTAGCATCAACAGCAGCAGCAGCAGTAGCAGCAGGCACCAGCACAACCCTGTTAAACAGATGAACCTCCTGCACCACCTACAGATGAACCTCCTGCACCACCTTTATGCCCGGATGCCATGCTGTGTGATGATGAGCAGAGCTGCAGAGATGGGCACTGCTCACCCTCCCTCTTCATGTCCAGCTCCATAAATTACCTTGCGGGCATCAATCCACCACCGAGGTGACGGCCGGGGGAGGGGGGGTTGTGGTGCGTGAATGGAACCGGCCACTTCCACCCGTCGGCCATCAATCTGATCTCCAGAGGGTAATGGCCAGGTACTTATCATTACAACTCGGATACATTATTCATTAGAGAGCGACATTAAAGAGTGATGTGTATGAATAATCCAGCCCTGACCAAGCAGGGGGATCAACTCTGACCCGACCACGTTCAAGAGATCCCGGAGCAGCGCACAGACCGGCTCCAACAAGAAAGACTTTTAACTCTGGGCTAAAAAAAACACACAGAAACATCACCTCTCTGCTGCTTAGAGTGCAGATAGGGAATAGGAGTCAAATGTCAAAAATCAGTAATGCTATTTGAAAATAGACATTTTCTAACCAAAGACTATTTAAAGGATATTTCTCTCCCTCAGTGACAAAATGTCAGGCCCCTTTAATGACACGTAAAGGTGCAATTCTCAATTTTAATCAAATACACTGGGAGCAATGAAACACACACACACACGCACACACAAATGAATGTGGAGGCATGACACACACACACACACACAAAGAAGCATAGAGGAATGTCTCTCTCTCTCTCTCTCACACACACACACACATACACAAACACACACACACACACACACACACACACATTGAATAGTTCTGAACAGACACATTGCTTCCTGTGTGCCCAGTCACATGTGAAATGAGGCTTGTAATCTATCATGGAGAACCAAGTGGCAACCCTGAAGAACCATTTCCCATCTTCATTCTATCTACTAACCAAAGAGACTGCAGAGGGGCTAGTGGGGGTGGGCTAAACACTGAACTAATGCTTTGGTAACATGTGCATGGATATGGACACACACAGACATACAAGCCTACAGTATGGGAAAAAAAATTGACCTGATCCATGACCTGCACACAGACACACACAGCGACACACACATACACACACACACACAGAGACAGAGGGCCAGATGTACTAACGCTTTTGCGCCCACTTCAGGCGTATTTGTTTCGCAATGTGCTTGTAAAATCATTGCGAGGTATGTACAAACAGGCCACAAAGATGTTAAAGCGCAAACTGCCTGTCGCGGGAGCTGAAAAGGGCACATTGCGTTTTTCGTGTTATGCATATGCATTCATGGGAGGATCCAGGGGAAAGTGGGAGTTTAGCGTAAAGAGATGGGAGGGGAAGCGTAAAGAGCACCTAATTATGTATTCCGCGGTATGTACAATGACTGCTGTGAAAGCGCACGTCTATTCTACACCTAAATACTTCCGCCTTGTAAAAGCAGGTGTTAATCCAAATTGAAGTTTCATGCTCACTAAGAGAACCTTCCAAAGACAACAGAATCACTATTTAGAACACCAGTTTTTTAAGTAGTACTATCAAAAGCAACTTTCGTTGGCCTTTCGAATGTTTTACTTTCACTTTCACGTCATTCACTTAAACGTTCCTACTTGCTAGATTTGACCAATCTTCCATAGCCTACGTACACAAGTATTTTGAGTAGAAATGGTAGCTTCAGCGAAAGTTCTATTAGGAAGACTCGTAGTGTAGCCTTACTCCTCCCATGCTTACTCGGAGCCAATCGTAACTGCCTACTTTCGGGAAAGCCCCGCAATCTGATCATTCACTCATTTAATCAGCGCTAGCCTATAGGAATTCAGCGGGCTCTTTAAATATGTATCACCTAACACTGCTTCTACTTTTCAGTACGCTGACCTTGACGTCCTATTGCAGTCGTCTTTGTTGCTCTGAACGAATCACAAAGTTTCAACCTTACCTTGCCAATCTAGGGGCCGAACTCACGGACCATGTCTGTCGGTTCTCCTCTGCTCCAAATCGGTGTCTGGCTCGGACGGAGACGTCGTTCCTCAACCCAGCCCAGGAGGAGCGTCCAGGTCGATCCAGGCCAAGTCCCGACTGGGCCCGTTTTCTCCGCTGTCGATATCGCGGCGGCGTTAACGGAGGCGGGGATTCCCTTCGACGCCGGCCTGCGGAAGGGTGACCTCGTGCTTCTCGCACACAATGCCATCGGCAGTCCCGCTGTCCCCGTTGCGGCTGGTCCGTCGGGTCCCGTTCCTGCTCCCGCCGCTGAACCCGCGGCCGACCCGGAGGAGCCTGAGCGGCCTCCGAGGAAACGCCATGCCAAGGCCAGGCACGTCGCCCCGGCGCCGCGTGGGTGGCCACCTGCCGCTCGGCCCCCGGCCACTCCAGCCCCGGCTACCCCTGCCCTGGTCGCTCCGGCCACGCTTCAGCCCATCCTGGATGCTGTTCTCTCCCTCGCTGCTTCGGTGAGGGCCATCGATTCCAGGATTCAGGCGCTGGAGACCCGGCGCCCGGCCCCTCCGTCGTCCTGCGCCTCCCCGCGGCCTCTGGCTCGCCTCTCTCCAGTGGCTGCCTCCCCTCTCGGCCCGAGCTGCAAGCGCAGCTATTCCGCCTACAGCGTCTGCCGCTGTTTCCCTCGGCTCCGCCGTGCCTGTCTTCAGCCTGGCGCCGGCTCTCCTGCTCCTCCCGCTGGGTAGGCCCCGTTGCTCCCTCAGCGGTCTCAATCTCTCATCCAACTCCGGCAGAACATCCTTCAAGGTAAAGGCGTTAATCTCGCTTCCTTGTTATTGCCATCTCCCGCTGTCGACCCGTCAGCTTCAGACGACTGCGGTGATTGGCGTCTCAGTCATCCTCAAAATTCCGACCCGAGGCTTTCAAAGAGCCTGTCGTTCTGTGTTTTCGTGATTGCCGCCGGCATGTACCGCGATGTCCTCTGTAGTGCCTTCCTGATGCGCCGACTGGAACTGGACACATATCTACGCTATGATGGCCGATTTTTAATCAGCGTTATGGGGGCCGCGCTGTTCTATCAATATCACAACTCGTTCTCCAGAAAGTCTGCTTCCTACATTTCCCTCTACAATTCCCATTTAGACTGGTCCGTGTGTCGACCGCGGAGCTGCTGGTCAGGCACTTCAGCGGTCACCCGACGGCTCAGCTGCAATATTTGTAGCTCCCCCGCCCTCGGCCAGTCTGTGTCCTCAGACAGTCTTCAGCGCACCTTCGTTCCGGCCACTGCCGGGCGGCGTAATGGCTCCTCTCGATAGGCAAAGGCGGCCCGTTTCCTATTTTAACGGGCTGCGCTATCTGCAACAATTTTAACGAGGGTGTCTGCTCCCATACTAACTGTCTTTTCTCCCATGTCTGTAGCTAGTGCAAGGACCCTCATCCAAAGTCCGTCTGCCCCGATGGCGTAAGGGCGCAGCGGGGAGGAAGGTGGTTTCTGCAAAGAAATTAGCGTCTCACCCGTCCATACTATTAATGTATCCGTTTTGTCATATTATCTCTGCCCATCCCTGACTCTGTGTTTGTTGATTTTTTGCTCACTGGTCTCTCAGGGTTTTTGGGGTTGGTGTCCTGTCCCCCTCTCCTGGCTTAAATGCGTGGCTAGGAACCTGCAGTCTGCCTGGCGAAAACCTTCTGTAGGTGTCGAACTCTGTCAAGGAACTTAATAAAGGCTATATTCTCGGCCCTTTCTCTGTCCCTCCCTTTCTGCCCCTTCGCGTTAATTCCCTCGGCGTGGCCACTTTCGGAAGTACTCCGATAAGAAAAGGCTGATTTCGACATGTCCCTCGCCTCCTCCGACATCTGGTCCAGCGTTAATGAAATGATTCCCCTTAACGTTTTCACTCCCTCACGCTTCCGTCGACAATGCCATCTGCCTTATTAAAATCGCCCGGTAATCTCTCGCAACTAGGGCCGACATCACCAGGCGCGTTCAGGTTATGCCCGATTCATCCGCTGATTGGCCGTTGTTTCGTTAAGTGGCAGTCCAACTTTTATTTCGCCCGTGCGGCTCACGTTCGGCTGCAGGTGAATCCCCCATTTTCAATTGTCTGTCGGGCGCTGTGCTGGATTTTGCTTGGCGTCCTGCTGCTTCTCCCGTTCGTCCTCCACCTCCTGGGCCGATTTCCTGCTAAATTGATTTCCCCTTGAGGGGTCTAGTTAAAGGTCTGGGCGTCCTTAGCTGTATTTCGGGCTTTCGGTGTCCCTCTGTCGGTAGGAGAAGACCCTGGGCCCGTTCACTCTCAATTTCTGGGCATTATCCCTCGGCTTCGGTTTGCAATCGGGCCTCTCTCCGAGGGAAAAATTAAGCTAGGATTCGCGAAGTGTCTCATTTCTCTCCGTGGGCACGGTGACCAAGCGAGACCTTCTCTCTCTCTTGTCAGTCGGATCTCGGTTTCTGGTCTAAATTGCTCGCTGAATGATAGACGGCATCTCATTTTTCTATAATGATCACTCTGATTAGTCTGTCTCTCGAGCTGTTCACGGATGCCGCTCCGTCTCCCGGTTTTGGGGATTGTATAAAGGCAGCGTGGTTCGCAGAAAAGATGGTGGGACAATTTATAGCATTCGCCTCGATGCTGCCTCATCCGCCCTCTTGAGCTGTATCCATCGTGGTAGCCCTCGCGTGCTCTGGGGTACCCACTGGTCAGAAAGCATCACTTTCTTCTGTGACAGCGAGGCAATAGTGGCCATCGTAAACAAAGGTCGTCTCGCTGCCCTAAAATAATGTCCTTTTAAGGAGGCTCACCTGGCGCTCTGTTATACACAATTTCATCATGAAATGCCATTCATGTCCCCGGATATTTTAGCGTTCAAGCTGGCCCTCTCGATCGCCGTTTGCAGGAATTCCACCCGGCTCTGCCCTTCAGTAACAAAGTGTCCCACACCGTTATAGGCGTTCCTGGATTAAATCCTCTTTGCCTCAGTTCACTATTAGAAAGCCAAAGCGTATATGTTAAAAGGCGTCGCTAAGTCCACAATCAAAGCCTATAATTCAGCCTGGTCCTGGTTCTCCATATTTTGTCAGCACCACCACACACCTATCCTCCCAGTACTCATTTCTACCGTCTGCGCTTTCCTGGTCTACTGCTTTGATCACCCATGACCTCAAACTTGCGTCAATTAAGCAAAACAGTCGCCGGTTTACAATTCCACGCCAGTCTTCACGACCCTTGTTTCCCTAGTCTGTTCTCCAACCCACAAATACGCCTTCTCCTCCAAGGCTTCCAAAATTCTTCCCCGCGCTCCATTGACACTTTCGCCTCCCCATTCACGGCGGATATTCTAAACATCATGGTGGCCGGCGGCAGAGCCGGCTACCACTCAGAGTACGTTGATAGCCTACTGGAGGCCGTCTTCCTCTCGGCTTTCTATGGCTTCATGCGGTGCTGAGAATTCACTACAAATTCTCTGTACGACCCCACGCGTAATCTCTCTCTGATCTTTCCTTTTTCCCCACCTATTTCACCATTTGTCTGAAATATTCTAAAACCGAAACTTCTGGTCGTGGTACTACTATTTCAATTGTAAAAATAAACAATGCATTATGCCCGTTCGCCTCCATGGTTCATTACCTTAAATTACTGACCTCATACTTCACAGTTTTTCCCCTATTTATCACACACCAGGCGGTCAGGCCATGACTTCGTCGCTGGTTCAACAACCATCTAGCTAACGTGCTGCTCAAATGTAACCTCTCTCAAAGAGGTTCACTTCACACCTCATTCGGATTAGGCAGCCGACTACCCGCCAAAAGGGCTGTCCCGTCATCCATCAAAAGCGCTAGGAAGGTGGTCATCCGGCCTACATCATACATCAGACTAAGCCTCACGATGTTTCGATGCTCAGAAATTACTCTCTCGCTAACTCAGGGTACCTCTTTACCTTCTCAAATTCTGGTGGCGGTGGTTAAATTCTGGCATTCGCCTGCACTAATCGCCGTAATGTATCGGGGCCCAGCATGCACCGGTGGCTTCAGCGGTGATTTAGTCTCAGCCGAGCCTGTTGCCCTCTTCACTGGTTGCTTTCGTTCGGCGCTTATGGTTCAGGTCAATACTCACCGGTTGACTCGTGATGCTTTCGTCTAGGTTGCCCTAGGCGCTGGTTCTAGTTTGGTCAAGGTTGCCCTGGATGCGGTTACTTGGCCATCACTTGGTCTAGGTGCCCTAGGCGGCTGGTTGCCAACTCTCTGTCCAGGTGCCTTGGGCGCCCGGTTGCCGGCTCGTGGCCTTCGTCTAGGTTGCCCTAGGCGCTGGTTGCCAGTTAGGTCCAGGTGGCCCTGGATGCGGTTGCCGGCCGTCACATCAATCTAGGTTGCCCTAGGCGCTGGTTGCCAGCTCATGGTTCAGGTTGCGCCCGTGCGCCGTTTTTGCCCATTGACGCTGGCCGTCTGGAACGCGCCCTAGGGCTGGTTGCCAGTTCGGTCCAGGTGGCCCTGGATGCGGTCGCCCGGCCGTCCACGTTGGTCTAGGTTGCCCTAGGCGCTGGTTGCCAACTAATGGTCCAGGTTGCCTTGGGCGCCCGGTAGCCCGACGCGTCGTGGTCTAGGTTGCCCTAGGCGGCTGGTTGCTTCGCATAAGCACTAAAGTCCAGGTTGCTATGGATGCGGTGGCCTGGCTAAATCGCGATGTACTAGCTTTCGCTAGTCACTGGAAATGAGATCGTGAAGTGCTTATGGTCCAGGTTGCCCTGGGACGCGGTTGCCCGGCGCGCATTGGTCTAGGTTTGCCCTAGGCGGCTGGTTGCCAGCTTCGTCAAGCTTCTAAATCCCACTAAAGCGAAAGCATGCTGCGGGCCCCACTACAACCCTAGGTTATGGTTAACACCTAGCTACCTAAAAATTCTGTAAATCCTGGCGCGTCATCACCCGGCCGGTCATGCCGTTTAATTCATCTTGTATGTATACTAATGTCTCTGCTCCTCTCAGAACCAGATTACTGAGTCACCGCCCCCGGTCATCACTCATCCTTTTGGGGGTAGGCTCCCGCCCTGCCTTCATCCATCGGCAGGAGGCGAGATCCGCTCATCGCTGGGCGGATCGAGGCGGCGGCCCTCGCCAAAGACCGTTACCTATTCAGGACTCTATCATGCTTGTATCCAAGCTGTTCCGTTACTCATTAAATTGTTAGCTGATTCTATTCTGTCTACTGAGTCTTTCTGGTAGAACTACTGATCATCATTATCTCTCTGCTTGTTGAAATCTTATCATGTATTTCATGATTGCTAAACGTTTAATTCTTTTTAATGTTGTCATCAGTTAACTTCATTCAACTGCAAGCTCTGCCGTTCAGTTGTGGACGTTCGTAAATTGCGGTAATGGGCGGAGAAGGCAGAGAAAGGCGCAGTTTACAATTTGGATTGAAAGTTTGATAAATACGACGGAAACTTGGGTCGTATTGCGTTCACAACGCGTTCGATGCGATGCGTTATAAAAAATGTACTACATCTGGCCCAGAGAGAGAGAGAGAGGGAGAGAGAAACTATACAGACACACACACACACACACACACACACACGTAACCCACATAAATTGCACTGGGTTATTGAATGTAGTTGTAGCGTTTGCCCCCTGTCCATTAGGGGGCGCTGTGCTGCATGTGAACGAGTGCATTGCACATAGAGGAAGAGTCCACAACTGCATTTTTTTCCCCTGAAGCTCAGAGATATTGCGAGTGAAAGAAATATTAAGATTTATCAACGTATCGACACTTCACCGTTTATTTTTGAACTAATCCTTTGTTTAACTTTTTCAAGAAGACGTTTCCGGTTGAATTATTACTCCTGAAGATCGTTTGTGTCTTAAATCATTGAATCTCCGGTGAGTGTGTGTTTCCGTTAAGCAAGCCAGTGTGTTACGCATTGGTTACCTTCCTTTTACTTTTGAGGTAAAACGAACTATTTTGATGTATATAGAGGTAAAAAAAAACAGTCGGAGATATATTGAAAATGAATGTTATTGTTTTAAACCCGCCGTGTTAGTTTAGAACGGCGCTTTCTTTTCTGATCACGTGCACCCTGCGTGGGCATGCATGCATGCCGTGACATGATGTAGGAGCGGGTGCAGACAATGTTTAAAGGGGTGATAGAATGATTATATAGAGTATTTCATGCTGTTCCTTAAGGTTTCCGAATAGAGTATGTAACATTGGTTGGGCTGAAAATGGCCCGTGTGCTGTTCTATGCGCCCTAAGGCAAGCCTAGGAAATAGGCCCTAGAATGAACGAGCGGTTTTCTCTCGCTGAAACAGCCAAGGTGGAATACGGAGACATACAGTAGGTGTTGAACAGCATATTTGAGCCTGAATCAGAGGAAAAATCTGAAATAGAGGAGCAACCAGTCGCCCATAGATTGGAAATCACTACTTCAGAGTGGTAAGTTTTGTCATTTACTTGAGTTTGCCACACGTAGCCCAGTTAGCTAGCTGTAATACTAGTGCAATACTCGCACGTTAGTGTCATAGACTAAGCTAAACATTGTATTAGGTTCGTTTTTAGCATTGTAAGCAACATAAGTTATTAATTTGCAAACAAACAAATGTTTTACAACTTGTACCCTTGTGCAATTTTTGTCAAGATGTCCAGTTAGAAGCTAGCTGAAAAGTTCGTAGCCAGTCCAGGCTATGCTGTAGTGAAAGGAGTGCTGCTTGCAAGGAAAGTACTAATTTTAGTCAGTAAGTATATTCTCCTGCTGAATAGGTCATCTGATTAGGGGTTACATGCATTATTGTTGTGGTAATATGCGATCTTACAACAGGACGTCCAGTTAGCTGGGCAGGAGCTCTGTGCAGTTCGTAGGCTATATGGCTGAAGTGAAACGAGTAGCCTACTGCTCGCGTCAATGAAAATATTACGTTTGTGTCAGTAGGTCTAATGTACTTTTGTAACTACTACAGGGCTCTCAAGTGTCACGCATTGAGCGTGACAGTCACTCATTTCAGTCTTTTGTCACGCTCTCCCGCCACACATTGTATTTCTCACGCAGAAAAACTATTTATATATTTAATATGCTGCCGCCCAAAATGTCTCTGGCCGCGACGCTCTCACTATGGAACCGGCAGGAATCAAGCGCGTCTCCTCTGGAGTTGAGCCTGCCACTTATCAGCCAATCAAAAATAACGAGAGGGGCTACACAATAGACAATCAGAAAATAACTGTATTGTATCTGGGTAAGATTTAACGCAACAACCAATGAAAAACGCGTATCCTGGAATTGTTGAACGTGAATTATTGAACGTGAACCTGTTATCTACTTCTTCCAAGTTTTGTTCACCTTGGAGCTTCGAGCATCAGTTCATGGTTTCAGCACAGAGTAAGTCATCTTTTAATGTTACAACAAATCCACAACTTGTTTGACACAAACAATGACAACGTGACTGCTGCTATAGAGAATGTTTCCCAGATAATTAGCATCAGTTGTTCATGACTGTCTGTAACTTAGCCAACAGTTTCACAGCCTGTTCATTGACAACACTTGCTCAGAACAACTTTCGTTCACACGATGACTGACATATTGTCACATTCTAAACATCTCTCTCTCCAAATAGGCTTAATCATTTTATTAGCACTAAACAAATTAAAGTGTATTGCATAGCCTATTGTTATAGGTCACTTTTAAAATCACGTCATATTATATAATTATATCCTGGTCAAAAATGTCGGGTAAAAAGCAATTAAGCATCCTCTCATTCACCCTGAGAGGAAAGCCCCCTAAAAGATCCAGGTTAGTGGATGCTCAGTGGTGGTGAAAAGGCCCATTATTGAATTGTCAGTGCCATGTGTCAAATCATTTCTTTTGCAAATCTGAGCAATTATAAATTATACTTTTGCCCCATTTTGACTTAGGAGGGCATTGCTCCTACATACTTTAGCCAATAATCAAACGTCTGCTCTCTTTTGGAAAGCTGAGACACTGTTGGAAAACAATTAGAATAACTGTGTGATGTACTGTCACAAAGTTACAAAGGCTAGAATATTCTTTTATTTTTCTACCGGATAACAAGCATCTTTGAACTGACCACATTTCAGCCCTCTAGGTCTTGACCTGATATGACTTGAGTCCTAGCATTAGGTCTTGTCATGCTGTGTGCAAAAGTAGATCAATATAGAATGACGACATGAGTACTTTAGACCATTATTTGCCAAGGTATGCTCATGCATTTGGTAAAATGCCCTATGATAAACTCCCCATAGGACTTTGGGTTATCCAAAATGCATACTGGCAATCAAATGCTTACTGCATATGAACCCCACATAAGCATAATCTTGGTCTCAAATGAAAGGTAAATACTCTGAAGTTTCATGCTTGCATTTGGATTGTAGGCTACTTCAGGTTCTGATATGACTACATTAAATATGGAATAATTACAAAAAATGCAAATCTTTACAATTTCTATTTCAATTCAATTGGTGTGTATAAGACGGGTTATATTTCTGCACAACTAATATTGGATCAACTGGTAACTGACCTGGGGCTGGTGTATGCATGCTAGCTGGTGATGCTAGTTGCTCGTGTAAATTCTCACACCCCTAACCTTAAGAACGCTTCTAACCGCTGAGTTGGAAGCCTGGGCTTTTAGCTCAGTGGTTAGAGCGCTCGACTCCCATGCCAGTGTGTGTTGACGTGGCGGGGGGGGGGGTTTCGACGGGGAATGTCACTCTTGCCTGTCCTCAAAACTTGAGAGACCTGGAACTGGTACTGTATTGCACAGTTGTTCAGTACATGATTTACATTAGACAGAGAAATGATATTTGAGTTTGAGTGTTAATACTTATGGTATGAAGTGAAACAATCCTGCATGGCACTAATGAGGTATTTTACACTGCCGTGTGCAGATTGTTTTTTTTGTTATTGTGCATCTTCTGCCACGATTGAGAGAGAGATACGGCGAGCCATCCTAAGGACTGTGACCAGTGTGTTTGTGCGCCTACCTGTGATGCCTGTGGCCTGGACGCAACCTGTTCTGGATTACAGATAAGATTAAGATACACATCACTAATTTCCTACCCGGGTAGTGGTTAGTAAGGCCTTGTTTCATTTTTTTTCCCTTTACAAAAGTATGTGCGAAGATCTTTTTTTTTGCATTTTTCTACTTTTTCCTTTTTTTTGAGGATTTAAAGGATATGTGAACATTGATATAGAAACATTGAACTCTGGGATTGGAACATTGAACTTTGGGATTGAAACATTGAACTTTGGGGTTAAACTTTATTATATTGAACATTTTGTTACTGACTGACTTTACGCGACTGACTTTAAGGGGTTTTACATTTTTCTATTGTGTTCAATATCTTTTCTTGTGTGTCATAATAAATGTTATTGTCTTATCTAAATACTGGTCGTTGCCAATTCTCTCCCTATAGCCGAACCCAGCTCTAATAATTCTGGTAATATAGTGGTCCTATATATTGCGTTAAGTTAGAAGCGTTACACACACACACACACAGTACAATTACAAATCTTTTTCACAGCAGGATGACCCACATACATATGATGAATTTGAACCCAGATTCTAACAGGCTCTTGTAGGGACAGTGCAGCAGATTGGGTCGGACGTGGGGGCAATCTCCGACCCCTAATGCCTACCCTGAGTGATGGAGATGTCAGACATGAAAGACCACATTCCTAATAAGTACAACCAGAAGGAAACCGCATCCTGCCCTCCTCTGTCAGATGAATGGCTTTGTGTGTGTGTTCATGTTTGTGTGTGTGTGTGTGTAACCAGAAGGAAACCGCGGCCTGCCTCCTTCTGTCAGATGAATGGCTGAGCCCCACAGTGTTTACGCTGATAAGAGAAGGCCAGCATCTGCTGCAGCATTCTTCCCCCACGGACGTTTTCGCTCGACGCTTGCCTTGTTAGCGTGCGGTGCGGTGCGTTGCCTTTTTTCACAGTCCCTCACTCTATTGACAGCCTGGAGAGGGAGAAGATTAAACCTTCACCCACTAGCCGGAGAGAGGGATCGACCTCATGGATTCCTCCGCCTCTCAGTCCCACAGCTGCACAGAGATATGTAGATTTGTGTAGCCGGCATTCTGTTCCCTTGTTTGTTGGTCTGTTTGTTTGTTTGTTAGTCTGTTTGTTTGTTTGTTCATGCTTCCACTAAAAATCAGCAGTAAACAGCTTGATGTGTTTTGACCGACAATCTTGGTGCTTCTAAAACCAGATCTTGTTTAAGTGGTGAAAATGCATTTGATTGCGAGGTAATACTATAATGGGGGTCATAAATGGGCTAATGGGCTAAATCATAAATCTAAATGTTTGTTTGACTTGTCTATGGCTTGTGCAGGGCAGCAACCATCTGTTTGCCCTGGTGAGCTGGTGCTATAGCTACACAATGGTGGATGATTATGGACAACCAGGGAGGCTGGAATGCTGAACTTTGCCTTCAGATGGAGCTGAGGAGAACTTAATCACACCGTCTTTTTAGCATTCCTACGAGTGCTCAGAGCAGTGCTTGAAGAGCAGCATTGTCAGGAACAGAGACCACTTACTGTACACTCACACACACACACACACACACACACAAAGCACAGACGTGCTTGGCGTGTAAGACCTGTGTTGTCTAGAACAGAGACCACTTACTGTACACACACACACACACACACACACACACACACACACACACACACACACACACAGCACAGACGTGCTTGGCGTGTAAGACCTGCGATGTCTGACACATGGCAAACAACACAATTTCACAGTCAAGGGAACTTCTTGTTCCGAGTGTCGTGTGTGTGTGTGTACAACCAGTACAGTGAGGGAAAGCACAGTTTCTTGACAGAGCTTATAAGGGAAAGTGCAGCGTTTTAAAAAGCAGGAAAATGGGGGAAATGCAGCATGCAGCGCAGGACACTGGGGGAAATGGGGGGAAATGCAGCATGCAGCGCAGGACACTGGGGGAAATGGGGGGAAATGCAGCATGCAGCGCAGGACACTGGGGGAAATGCAGCATGCAGCGCAGGACACTGGGGGAAATGCAGCAATGTTACACTTTTCCCCCATTTTGTTCAAACCTATTTTTCTGAAATGATGCACTTTTTGTTTTTCTCAAAACTACAAACACAAATTCATATGGCTGTGTAAAACGCCTGCAAACCAACCTACATGTTTTCTTTCAAATTACGGAAACCTATGCAGATCTTACAGATTACAGATTTCGGCTGGTTTGGTGAGTGAAATATTTATGCATTTTCTATTATTATATTGATTAAGATTTATAACTATAAATTCATTAATTTGTATATTTCCATTGTATCTATCTATCTATCTATCTATCTGCAAATCTATCTATCTATCTATCTATCTATCTATCTACATATCTATCTATCTATCTATCTATGTACTGATTTACAGGTCTCTCCAGTTTTGGTTTGGAGTACTCATATCCAATGATCCAATCACAATCTCTCTCTCTCTCTCTCTCTCTGTCTTTCTCTCTCTTTTTCTCTCTGTATTTCTCTTTGTGTGTGTGAGTGTTGTCGTCTTGAGGTTGTCAGGGCTTATTTTCCAGTCCAGTCTGAAGTTGAGCTCTCAGCAAACTTTTCTCCCAGCTCACCTCCATGGTCTCATTTCTCTCGCCTGCTCGCATTTCATGCTGGCCTTGGTTGCCTAGCTACTACATAGAAAGTGAAGTGCACCTTTGAATGTACACAATATATTGTGTGTGTGTGTGTGTGTGTGTGTGTGTCAGGGGGTTATACAGCTATAAACCAAAGTGTATTAGTGCGAAAAAGTATGCGGGTATACAAGTATGTTTGTGTGTGTGTGTGTGTGTGTGTGTGCGTGAGCACAGATATATGCCTGCATGCATCTCTGCATGTATGTGTCAGTGTGTAAGTTCATGACTGTGTGTGTGTGTGTGTGTGTGCGTGCGCGTGCGTGAGAGTGCATGCGTATGCTTCCGTGTGTGTCTGTGTGTGTGTGTGTGTGTGCGCGCGCAGTGCCAGTATGCTGAAGGCTGCGTGAGAGTGCATGCGTATGCTTCCGTGTGTGTCTGTGTGTGTGTGTGTGTGTGCGCGCGCAGTGCCAGTATGCTGAAGGCTGTTCTCCAGTCTATTTCGGGAGTCTTTGGGAGCGTGAGTCAGTCTCCTCTTCACCAGTCGGGGTCGTGCATGTGCAGCTCTCTGCACACCCTTCTAGCACACACACACACACACACACACTAGCACTCTGGTGTCATTACATACACTACAATACTGCCAGCACATTACAGCATGAGGCTTCAATGCCTTCTGGAAACAGCACACAAGTTCAAACATCTGAACCCAGACCTGTCATTCACATTACAGTTTTTCTCAGTCGCTTTGGTGCTTTTCTCACATCACTATTAACATTTGCACAGCAGTTAGTGCAATTCTCAAAACAATTAGTACAAACTGCAAAACCTAGTGGATAACCTGTAAAAGCACGTCACTTGCTGAAAATGGATAGTCCATTTCTCAAAAGCAAGTATTTATGTCAATGAAACTGCCAGTGTCATCAAAATGAGAAGACTTTACACATCGTTTATGAACAAGATAGTCAAATGGCTTTGTCATGTTTTCATTACGACAGTTTATGCTCTCAGTGTTTTCCAATGCAAAAAAAAACTCACTCGGTGACACTACCTGAAAATGCTCAAGACAGCACTATACAGCCATTTGAAAACTATAGTAAAGTTACAAATTGCTGTAGTTAGGGGAGTAAGTGAGTACAAGACACTGAATATGTATGTTTCACAGTTTTACTGTACATGCTCTTTGCAATTCTACAGCATTGTGACAGAATTTGATAACTAGTTCACCAATTTTGTATGTAATGACTCAAGCAATGAAATGAAGACTATTAGTTTTATTGGGAACAACTATTTAGCATCCATAAGTATACAGTAGTTCATTTTGACTGACATGACAAAGCAACTGATACATGTTCAAAAGCATTTGCAATTTGTTCAGAGGAAGGAGAAATTGCTATTATGATGTGCACATGACTAAATGTTGTGGAGGTTGAAATAATAGTTATGAGAATTTTCATTCTGATCTGAGAAAAGCACCAAAGCGACTGAGAAAAACTGTAATACACATTTTTGAGCGCGCGTGTGTGTATGTGTGTGTTGAATGTACATACATATTTGAACTATGTGTACTGTACATGTGAATATGTGCATGCATGTGTAGTTCCTGTGATTAGACTGTATGTGTGTGTGTGTGTGTGTGTGTGTGTGTGTGTGTGTGTGTGTTTGCTGTGTGTATATGTGTGAAACTGCAGCAGCTAACTCTGTGTGACATAGCTCAGTGTGTTTCTCTCAGAGCTCCCAAATCTGAATCCATCCTGACATCAGCATCTGTCTGCTTCAGTTTCCCCACACGGAGCAGTGAGGCGGCCTGACAAGTGCCCCTGTCTCACTCCCTTACTCTCTCTAGTTCTCTCTCTTACTCTTTCTCTCTCTCTCTAGCTCTCTCTCTCTTTCTCTCTATCTCTCTATTTTACTATCTCTCTATTTCTTTCTCTTTCCTTTCTATCTCTCTCAATCTCTCTCTTTCTCTCTCTAACTCTCACTTCCTTACTTTCTCTCTCTCTCTAGCTATCTTTCCTACTCTCTCTCTCTATCTCTCTCTCTTACTCTCTCTCTATCTCTCTTATTCTCTCTCTCTTTCTCTTTTATTTCCATCTCTCTTACTCTCCCCGCCCTCTTTTACTCCCTCTTTCTCTGTCGGCCTTTCGTTCTCTCTCTTACTCTCTCCCTCTCTCCATCCTTTTCTTATACTCTCTGTCTCTTTCTCTCTCTCTCTCTCTCTCTCTCTCTCCCCTTCTTCTTCCCCCTTCTTCTTCCCCCTCCCACACTCTCCTCAAAAGCACACACTCTTTCTCACACACTCTCTCACATGACACACACACACACACGCACGCACGCACGCACACACACACTCCTTTCTCTTTTCTCTCTTTTTCTTACTGTCTTTTATTATTTTTTATTGTTGGGTTTGTGTGTTTTCTCTGCCTTTTTATGCATCTGAGTATTTTGCACATATTTATTGATTAAAGGATTTGAAGGTTCTTTGTATTTTGTAATAACATACAAAATTTCACAATCTCACAATCTTTCTCTCTCTCTTGCATTCTCAGCTGCTTTCTCTCTCTCACTCTCCGTCTCTCTCTGTCTCTCTCCCTCCCTATTGATCATACATTGGATAGGAACCACGATGAACCCCATCCAAGATCTGCCAACTTTCTTAAGGCCCTACTTTCTTACCATAATTTAGTGGATGTGTGGGGGGAGCAGTTCCCTAGAGACAAGCAGTACACTTGGGTGAGGAGTAGTGCAAGCTCTCTCTCCGCTGCAAGGTTGGATAGAATCTATACTCAGAGGACCCACAGGGGAATGCTCTGCCACTACACTATACAGTAGTTCCCACTTTCCTCTCAGACCATCATCTTATTTCTGTTTCTTTTACAGTTTTTCTCAGTCGCTATGGTGCTTTTCTCACATCACTATTAACATTTGCACAGCAGTTAGTGCATTTCTCAAAACAATTAGTGCAAACTGCAAAACTTAGTGGATGACCTGCAAAAAGCATGGATAGTCCATTCCTCAAAAGCAGGTATTTATGTCAATGAAACTGTCCGTGTCATCAAATGAGAAGTCTTGACACCATCGTTTATGAACAAGATAGTCAAATGGCTTTGTCATGTTTTCATGACAGTTCTCTCAGTGTTTTCCAATGCAAAAAAAAGGCCAGAACTCGGTGACACTACCTGAACATGCTCAAGACAGCACTATACAGTACTTGTACAGCCATTTGAAAACTACAGTAAAGTTACACATTGCTGTAGTTAGGGGAGTAAGTGAGTACAAGACACTGAATACGTAATGTTTTACTGTATGCTCTTTGAAATTCTACAGCATTGTGACAGAATTTGATAACTAGTTCAACAATTTTGTATGTAATGACTCAAGCAATGAAATGAAGACTATTAGTTTTATTGGGAACAACTATTTAGCATCCATAAGTATACAGTAGTTCATTTTGACTGACATGACAAAGCAACTGATACATGTTCAAAAGCATTTGCAATTTGTTCAGAGGAAGGAGTAATTGCTATTATGATGTGCACATGACTAAATGTTGTGGAGGTTGAAATAATAGTTATGAGAATTTTCATTCTGATCTGAGAAAAGCACCAAAGGACTGAGAAAAACTGTACTTTGTCACAGAGGTTTCCACGTTACTGTCACTGGGTGTTCAATAATAGGTTATTGCAGGATCACAATTTGTGGGTTCTTTCACTCGCTTCTGGGAGGCCTGGAGAGAGAGAGTAAGTGTTCTTACCCATCCCTGAGTCAATGGTGGGATGTGGGTAAAAAGCAGATTCAAGTTTTCTGTCTACAGTACACAGCCAGTAAATCTGGTGAACAGAGACGACAAATACAGACTGATTAACAGGAGATTTTGGACATAGTCAAGAAGCAGGGGCTGAATGCAGCTGAGGCTTTGGAGAGGAAGAAGAGGCTTCTTAGGAACCTGTGGGAGGAGAGAGGACGCGGGGCCCTGGTTCGGGCTCGCTTTGCACAACTCAATGACATGGACCTACCCACCTCTTTTTTTCTTCGGGCTGGAAAAAAGGACATCAGAGAAGAAGCTGATCAAGAACCTAACTTTACCAGGGGGGCGACCTACAACGAATGCAAAGGAGATCATTGGTTACGCTTTGTCTTTCTATCGGGAGCTCTACTCTGCAGAGCCCTGTGACCTGGATGAAAAAAAAAACATCTCTTAGAAGAGGTTCCTTGCTTGTCAGAGGAGCACCAGGCTGGCCTGGAACAGCCGTTGACTCTCAGTGAACTGACTGATGCGGTCATGGGACAGTCTACAGGGAAGACACCTGGACTAGATGGGCTCAAAGCAGAGTTCTTTAAAGTTTTTTGGACCCTTCTTGGGCTTGAGCTGCATGCGGTCCTCCTGGAGTCCCTGGCCAGGAACTGTCTACCCTTAAGCTTCAGGAGGGCTGTAATTACTTTGTTGCCGAAGAAAGGCGACTTAGCATGCCTTAATAACTGGCGGCCGGTGTCGCTTCTCGGGACGGACATTAAGATTTTTTCCAAAGCCATGACGAATCGGCTCAAAGGGGTGCTGGGCAAAATCATCCACCCAGATCAGTCGTATTGCATCCCGGGGTGCTCGATTTTTGACAGTCTTTTCCTTATGAGAGATATGCTGGATTTTGTCAAAGTGGAGAAACTGGTCATGGGCCTTCTCTCCTTGGACCAGGAGAAGGCGTTTGACAGAATAGATCACGATTATCTGTTCCGAGCACTTGAAGCATTTGGGTTTGGCCCTTTTTTCATTTCATGCATGAAGCTGCTGTATACAGATGTGTTCAGCACGCTGAAGGTCAATGGGACTGTCACAAGGCCTTTCAATGTCAGCAGAGGCATCAGGCAAGGCTGTAGCCTGTCAGGCTTGCTATATAGCATAGCCATAGAGCCTCTGCTGATTCAGTTGAGGAAGAGGCTGCAGGGGCTCTTGGTTCAGACTTCTGCAAGGAGCGCAATAACTACAAAGCTTCTTGCTTATGCGGACGACATTACACTTATCATACGCTCACAGGGGGACATAGGGAGTGTGTTGGCCTGTCTGGACCTGTTTCAAAGGGGCACCTCTGCAAGAGTGAACTGGGGGAAGAGTCTGTCCCTGTTGCAAGGGCGGTGGCAGGGCGTGGCAGTGCCACACTTACCCGTGCACTGTCAGTGGGGCAGGGAAGGGCTTAAGATCCTGGGAGTCTTCTTCGGCACGGAGCAGTACATCCAGAGGAACTGGGAAGGGCTGCCTGATAAGGTGCTGGGGAGGTTGCGGAGGTGGGAGTGGATTCGACCCGCGGTGGTGTGGATTCAGAGGGTGGGTGTTGGTAGTCAATAATTTGGCAGCGTCCATGCTGTGGCACAGATTGACTGTGTTTAACCCGCCAGCTGAGCTTGTCGCCTCCTTACAGAAAAGCTTTGTGAACTTCTTCTGGGATGGGAACCATTGGCTACCTCCAGGAGTCCTCTACTTACCCCTGGCTGAGGGGGGGCAGGGGCTCATCCATCTGGCCAGTAAGGTTAAGGCAATGAGGCTGCAGTCCGCCCAGAAGCTGCTATACGGGACTGATCTACCATGGGTGGATTTCGGTCTGGCAATGCTGAGAACCAGGACTGAGATGCGTTTGGATCGACAGCTGTTCCAGGTGCCACACACTGCCACTGTTCAAACTGAGCCAACAAGTTTCTATAGCTCAGTCTTTGAGGCCTGGGGACACTTTAGGGTGTCACGTTCGGAGCATTATGGCCTCAATGAACCTTTGCTCTTTAATCCTTTCTGGACAATGGAGGGTGACGTATCAAGAAACATTGTGTCTCTTTTCACTGGGGCAAAAATTACAACACTTGGCCACCTGCTGAACCTTGCTGATAGACGCTGGCGCTCTGTCCTTGACCTGGTGTCCTCTTTGGGCTGCAGGTCAGAAAGGGTAGTGGAGGGCATATTGAGAAGCCTGAAGGTAGGTCTTCCTGACTGTCTATTAACCCTCTAGGCGCCACAGTCGACTTTAGTCGACAAGATGCGGTACTGAATAAAACGGCCGATTTAGTCAAATAGGGTGTCATATTTCGTTCGACTTCCACTCCACTAGATGGCAGACATGTCATACGTCATCCCTGAGTCAAAAAAAAGTAATGCTTTAAACAAAACTTTCGCGCTACAGCTGCAGTGAATTAGTGCGTGCAATACCGGAGCTAGTGTGCGTGTGAGCTACTTTATCAGAGCGATATTGTCAACGTCAGCGAGTATTTGCATTAGATTATCTTCTAATGGCATCAAAAAAGTTTACCTGAAATGAAGTGTTGGGTCTTCTATTCGCGGACCCTGATTCTGAAGGGAATATCTGCCTTCAAAAATGGCGGTGATTCGTTTAGTGAGGCTTCAGATCGTCCCTGCCTTGCAATGATGCAGCTGGACAAAGTGAAGTTTACTCCATAGTTTAGCTTACACCAAGCACAAGCGTTGAATCGTTTGCCCAATGTCACTGGTGGGAATAATGTTTCCGCGGGTTGGTGTTCATTAGAAGTTAGCAGGGTCTTAGTGGTGTGGTAACGAGGCTGGAGGTAGCCTAATATCCATAGCGCTAGCTTCTGTCTTCTGAGCGTGTGCCTCTCCACAATCGGGCGGCGGTAGCGTGGTGGAGCCTTTGTCTAATGCCACTGGGTATGTTAGGCGAGGTCGAAGTGCTCATAGGACAGTTAGGGGGAGCGAGTGGCAGTGTGGGGAGTCGCAATGAGAATGACAGTAGGCCTAGTCGAGAAGCTGCAAATTCTCTCCACGGGCTTGTGGAGGCAGATCTGGCCATGGTGGAGGTGGTGACAGCTCTCTCCCTCTCCCACACACACACACATTAGGTCATGCATAGTCTATCACAAGATGATGGGAATGCCGGCCCTGTATGGATAGGGATAGGGAGTCATTATTTCTACAGCAAAAGGCCTGCTACATAAAAAAAAAATGTCAGCCATTTATTAGTAATGATTTACACTGTTGATTTGCTATCTATTTCCCTGATCATTTAGGACATACACTATGTGTTCCTTTTTGTGTGTTCATGTCCTTGTGATGTGTGTGTCTTTGTCAGCTAAGGAAAAAAAAAAACATCAACAAAAACAAAAAAAATACTAACATTGTCTCTTGTCTTGTCTGATCATCTCACTCCTGATCTGTGCCTTGCCGTGGCAAATGAGCTTTTGAACTAAACAGGTCTTGTCTACTTGTGTTTGTGTGTCATCTGAATAATATATATGTGCCCCATACATGGAATCAGAGTGCCTACTGTATGTAGTAAATGGAAAATCTCTACAGCAAAAGGCCAGTCTACCGCTACATGAATTTGGTTTGTTTCTGCCATTTATTAGTAATGATTTACACAGTTTGTTCACTACTTACTATTTACCTGAGCATTCAGTATTGTGCAATATAGCATACAGAAGGTGAGGGACATTTTGGGGGGGAAGAAGTGGTGCATTTTATCATTCAAACATGCGACTTTTCATGAAAATTCTATAATCCAAGATGGCCGCCACCATATGACGTCATACTATGCAAATTAGATATACACATTTAATCTGTACATAAACTTTGGGTCATCCTTAATATTTCTATAATTTACAGAAAGTCTCTATCTCTTATCACTTTTAAGATATAGCCTTTTGAAATGAAGATGTCAAAATTGATCGTTTCGGAAAAAAACCTCTGCCGCCTAAAGGGTTAAGGTTCATCAATCATGTTCTGGATGGGGGCCCTTTTGAGGTCCCCTTTCCGGATTTACGTATTACCCCCAAAAGCCCCACAGGGACACTGCTTTCTTTTAAGGGGATGCTTGATATACATTTTACATCATTGGACAGAAAGATGTTGTATAATGCCATTGTGAAATCTGCTAATACTAATGTGCTTAAGGGGAGGGTTGACACAAAATGGAGGGGTCATTCTGGGGGCAGTGAAGATCTGTCACCATCATGGAGGGTACTGTACAAGCCCCCCATACCAAAAAGGTCTGGGGACCTTCAGTGGCGGGTACTTCACTGTGTCATGGCCACAAAGGTCTTTGTCGTCAAGTTCAGGCATGATCTCTCACCTTTTATGTAGTGTCTGTAATGTACCCGATTCAGTGTTTCATGTTTTTTGTGACTGTCTGAAATTGTTGTCCCTTTTTCAGTTGTTGGAGGGAGTGGGCCAGAGGTTGGGGTTCACTTTCTCAAAAGAACTGTTCATCCTTGGGGTTAAATACTCGAAAAACAAAAGGGAACTGTGCACCTTCATGAACTTCTTGATTGGCCAAGCAAAACTGGCAATATGGAAGGGGAATCGGTTGGAGGAGGAGGGCCAGATTGTCAACAGGTCTAAAGCTTTGGTGGAATCAAGGGTTAGGGTTGAATATGCTTTTTTTTAAAGTTTCAGACAGTGTGGATAATTTCTCACAGAAATGGTGTACTGACAAAGGTCTGGTCTCCATTATTGATGGGGCCTTGGCATTTATGTGGTGATGTCATGGGGACTGGGGGGTTGGGGGGGGTTATACTGTAGTGTTTTAAGGTGTTTTTTGATCCATGCAATGGTTCAATAAAAGGGGTTTTAAAAGTCTCTCTCCCTCCCTCTCCGCCTCTCTCCATCTCTCTGCATTGCTACAGAGGTGAGGAGTGGATTTGAGTTGAACTTATTCAGCTGCAGTCTCTCTCCCATCCTTCTCCACTCCACAACCACTTACTGTAGGTCTTCCTCTCTCTCTCTCTCATTCTCTCCCTCTGTCTTTCTTCATCCATCTCCACACCACAACCACTTATTGTAGGTCTTCCTCTCTCTTGTACTCTCCCTTTCTCTCTCCCTTTCTCTCATTCTCTCTCTCCTTTCCTCTCTGTCTCTCTCCATCCATCTCCACACCACAACCACTCACCATGGGTCTGGGGAAGGTGACATTGGATAAGAATGTATGCTTATTTTTATTTAGTTATTTGTTTGTTTGTGTGTTCGTGTGTTTATTTTGTTTCTTCTGTAGACTGCACTGCAGCTGCTGCATCTCTGCCAGCTCATCCAACAGACACTATAGTTCTATATTATATTGTACGCTCAGATACCGGCAAATTGCTTCTGAAACTTGCACCCTCTGGATCTTAAGAAGCACTGGAGCAATTTTATGTGATTTGCGGTATTTAGTAATTAACATGTATGAGAGATTTTTAATTTTGTAATTGAATGCAATCAAAATGGTGCTCAAGCTCTTTCAGGAGGGAAAAGTTAACAATTAGGCAATTAATTTCCAAAAAGCATGTCACCCTTGAGTTCAATACTCAAGTTTATCAAATCAGGGCAGACAACTCCACTGCCAGTTAATTATTAACATCAGTTACTGAGTGCTTATTGATGAAGGCGGGGTGTCTATGGTGAAATACTAAGTCAGGACTGGGAGAAATTGTCAGGGTTAGCGGTAACCAATTTGAATAGCAGGAAAGGAAGATGACATAATGTTTTGTTTAAATGTACCAGACTATGAAGTGGTATAATACAGTGTTTAACTCAATGATGTCTGGGATCCCTGTGGTTTATGTTTCAACCCAAACACTGTGTACACGGTATTGTGTATAACAAAAGGATTTTCATGGGGCATAGCATAGTAATATTTTTAACCAATACGAGTGTTGTATGTACTGTCCTTAAGTCAAAGAAATGTGTTGTACAGTCTCACCAGGATCATTTTGGGGTCTATTGTGATTGTTGCGGCAAAATGTTTAATTGCTAATGCAGCAATTCCATGATGTTATATTGCGATAAAAAGAAACAATTGCTACCCTTAATTTGTGTGAAATTGTGACTTTCCAAGATTACACAATCCTAGAGGGACTGATGGTGAGATAAAGCTACAGTATGTTGAACACAGATGGCAACGTTATGTTACGGTGTCTAATTAAAAAAGTGTACAACAGGGTTTCATTTAGAGAAGTGCATTTTGGTATGAAACAGTATTTCCCAAAGGAGTGTACTGAGGTATTGAGCTGTAGAAATCCCCGATGGTGAGGTGTATAACAGATAATCCCAGACGACTGTGATGTGGTTTAAAAGTGTACTTAACCTCAAGGCTAATAATTAGGAGTCCCTTTGGCGTCAGCTTTAGTGTTCAGCTGTGGCAATGTGTCTCTGCGGGAGAGCAGCCTTGACGCACCACAACACAACACAACACCTCCTAAAGCCCACAACACAGCACAGCACCTCCTAAAGCCAACAACAGAGCACAGCACTGCACTGCATTTCACTATACTACACAACACTACACTACACTAAACTTTTGGGGGCAGCCGTGGCCTACTGGTTAGCGCTTCGGGCTTGCAAACGGAGGGTTTGCCGGTTCGAACCCCGACCAGTAGGCACGGCTGAAGTGCCTTGAGCAAGGCACCTAACCCCTAACTGCTCCCCGAGCGCCACTGTTGTTGCAGGCAGCTCACTGCGCCGGGATTAGTGTGTGCTTCACCTCACTGTGTGTTCACTGTGTGCTGAGTGTGTTTCACTAATTCACGGATTGGGATAAATGCAGAGACCAAATTTCTCTCACGGGATCAAAAGAGTATCTACTTATACTTACTTACTACACCACACTACACAACACAACACACAGCATCTGCAAAGGTCAGGCCTTCATTTAGTTGTCATCCACACCTGAGCTTTCCCTCCATGCACAGGGGAGAGGCTGCAGGCCAGGACCCCTGGATGAGTCCGCGTGCTGGCCAGGACCCCTGGATGAGTCCGCGTGCTCCAGTGCCAAACACGCACACTCGGGCAGACCCTCCTCTTAGTGCTCCTCTGCCAGACCTGCTATTGCAGAGGAAACTCTCATGGTATTGGGCACACCAGACCACAAACACATTGACATGAGGACGCCAAGCACCCCAGCGGGTCAATTTACAACTGACAAGCATTACATTATGGATTACATTGAGCCGCACCAGCAGGGGTCCCCAACCTTTTATATTTTTATACACCATGGACCGGTTTGATTCCTATTTTTTTTTTCACGGACCGGCGGGGGAGGGGGTTCCATGTTCCATATGTGTTGTGCATGCATTACTTGAAAAGAACTAGCTCCAGTTATGTATGAACAGTGAAGGTAACGATCTCTTGTGAAAAACGTGAACTTGAAGAAGTGAAAATTGAACAATATGAACTATGAATATTAAACAACTTGAAGCTACATCTATAAGTGTGAACATGCTTAACAAAATATGGGAACAAAACATGGGAACTAAACGTGCATTACGAATATAATCAGTGGGAGCCCTGCTTGTTTTCCTGCAAAAAAGAAGCTTCCATCTGGGGGTGATGGAAGACAGTGACACCCTCAGTGTGTTTGAAATGTCCAGTCGATTGCGCAATTTTGCAGTCATTGCGAAAACCCGCCTCGCATAGATGCGTGGTGGGAAACGTTTTCAGCGCTTTTACGGCTATCTCGGGATATTCTGCTTTGGTTTTGATCCAAAAACCTGCCAGAGAGGTTTCCTTATACACACTCTTAAGACCACCGTCATTTGCAATTTCGATCAACTGCTCTTCCTCCTGCGCTGACAAGTTAGGACTATTCGGGATATTGACAAATGGGTTGCGGATCCACTCATTGGTTTGCTGTGGATCTTTTGGAGGATGGGAAGTAGGCTAACGCTCAAACTCATTTGAGAGCGCAACAAGGTGATCGCGCACCAGCTGCGAGAGAAAGGGCCCTGCCTCAGTCTCTCCCAAAACCCCCACTACTGTTTGGAACATATCAAATACACCCCGGTCCACTCGTCGTCCCCACAAATCAAGCTTGGCTTTAAATGCAGCGACTTTATCTGCCAGTTTAAAGACAGTCGTCATTCTCCCCTGGAGTGACAGGTTGAGCTCATTAAGCAACCCGAATATGTCACACAGGTAAGCGAGTTTTGACACCCAGTCCTTATCACTAAAATGTGCAGCTAACTGTGACTTTTTTTCTGTAAGAAATCTCTGCAGCGGCTCTCGCAACTCAAACACTCTGGCCAGTGATCTGCTAAAGATGCTTGTTTTTTGTTGCTCATTCTAGCAGTTTAGCTAACTTCGTGTGACACTACCGTTCGCCAAGAACTGATCAAGTGAAGTGAGCTGACCTGAGGCTGCGCAGCTTGGAAGGCAATATGTAAAAGTGTTGAAGGCGGGACAGACAGACGTAAGAAAATAGACCTTGCAAAATGCAAACATGCGTGCAATCAAACAACTGCATATAGGCTTATGCCATGTAAAAACGTGACATTACTGCAAATTAAATTTAGTTTAGTTTGCATGCATTTTTTTTTAAACTCATGTCGTAGGCTACGGCCTGGTTAGGAATGTCCCGCGGCCCGGTAGTTGGGGACCGCTGATCTATTGTACAGTATCAGCTGCACTAGTATGCTCCTGTATGGGAATAATAATGAATCAGCTGCACTAGTGTCTATGTGGTCCTGGAGGGGAATGATAATGTATCAGCTGCACTAGTGTGCTCCTATATGGGGATAATAATGTATCAGCTGCACTAGTATGCTCCTATATGGGGATAATAATGTATCAGCTGCACTAGTGTGCTCCTGTATGGGGAAGGATCCCTCCTCTTATGGTGAGTTGCTTTGGGCCTATGCCCCTGAATCAGTAGAGAGGTTCCTACTATGTGTCCTCATGTGTCACCAAGGAGGACTGTCCTACACGTTTATCCAAAGTGACTTACATTTATCAATTATTGCAAAGGCCAGTCTCTCCAGAGCTGCTCTGCATTAAAGTGCCTTGCTCAATGACACAACGGTGGCCGGCGGGAATTGAACGCAAAACTTTTCTGGCAAATGCCATGGTTGCCCAGTTTCTTAGCCACCACCCTGCCACCATGTGCTCCTCCGCAGCAGTAGGGGGAGCTGTATCGGAGTGGGATTGGAGCCAAATGCAGATGAGTAACTTCATTTTTGAAAAAAGTAGTAGAAATTGAATCGGTTTCTCTCAACACAGGATGTGGGACACAAATAGTCAAGAAACAGAGATAAACAAGCTAGCAGATCTCAGAGAGCCCAGACAGGTCAAAAAGTCATTAAAGGTGCCATGTGTAATGTCCGCCAAAAAATCAATTCATACTCCACATTCCATAAAAAAAGGGGGCAGTATACCTCCAGAAAGTGAGTTGGTCTACCCTAGAGTAACAACCGAGACACGTGATATTGCAGTTTGGCTTACGGTTATGTTGCCCCGATAACAGCCTCCCATGGCGAAACTGGTATTATGACACCTGTCGGGCTGTGGCTAGTAATTTAGCATGCTAATTCAGGTTGATATCTCTGCGGCACTATACCTTGTCATTTTTTTAATGACATCATCACCCTTATTTCTTCTCATTCTTTTGATGCGTTTAGCTCATTTTTTGGGATATTTTTACCTCAATTCTTACACATGGCACCTTTAAGAAATCAACGTGAAAGCAATCGATAGAGAGCAGTCAGGTGGAGCAAAACATGAACCAAACAAGCAGACAGAAGCATCCACAAAAAAGAAAAGAAAAAGAACACTTGAGGTCAAAGGTCAGACACAAAAACAGCCAAAAAACATAACATTCACAAGACATTTTACAAATTGCAATTAAATGTGCATATTGTGGAAACTGGAGAGTTCAAATGAGGTGAATCACTCAATAGTATTGCATGGTATGAAAACTCGTAGGCTTTGTTGAAACATCCATCAAGTTCAGGTTTCCCAGTGGCTCATCGGGATGCAATGCAGTCTGCAGAATGTGATGCAATGATCATCACTGGCTGAATAGAATATAAAGTGGTTTATTTCAAGTGGTGTATTATACTGCAATGCAATATGATGTAAGTAATGTTTAAGAAATTGTTATTAAACATCCAATGGTGCCATGTCTAAATTTGGTAAAAGCATGCCCAATGATACATTGGAATTTTATGTCATAATTACCAGCTGTTTGTTTGGTAAGTAATGACCCCCATTGAATGGTTCATTGGAAAGTATCGTCCTATAATGATATCCTATAATAATACCCCATGGTGTGTTTGGTAAGTAATGCAATATAAAGATGACACCCAGTGGTGTAATTTATGTTTTTCAGTAGTGTATAGGAATGTAACGACACGTAATGAGCCCCAGTGGGTTATGGGAATGTAGTGATGTAATGATTCCCAAGGTTTATAGCAACAGGACACCAAGAGCTGCTGCTACCTGAGTTGCTGCTCTCTGAGTTAGGGCTTTCAGATATAACCTCCGGAGTATATGCGGAGGTTTGTCAAACGGAGGTCCTACCCTTCGGATGATTCAGAAATGATGCTAACCTGCGGACCTTATACTGACCTTATACGGACCTATGTGTGAACGACATACACGCACATTACAGAATCTCCGTGTGGTTGTCGAGTGAGGGGTGGGGGCTTGTAGAGTTCACAAGAGGCGAGATATGATGCAGAAGAAAAATCTATTGTGCGTAGGCTAATACCTGAAGTAGTCACGTAAGTGCGCACTTGAAATTGACCAGGATTTGTATGTGTGCTTCGAATAAACACATTTATCTGTTTTCAACGTTATGTAGCAGAATTACTTTGTTATGGAACCCCAAATCTGGTTTGCGTTGGAGAGAGCATGCACAAACTTTATGGTACAATTCAGTAGGCTAACTCAAGACTTCAAGGCCATCATATACAACGTTTTTAAGCAACAAACAAAATACATAACAATGAAGTGGTTCGTTTTTTCATGGTTTATTTTTCCAAAAGCATCCTCCCCATGTGTCTATTGCATTTACGTAAGGAGCTTGGAACAAAGCTCACTAGGTGTGAATTTTAACGCATGTTCTACGCTTCGTTCAGACACAGCACATTTACATAATGTCCGGAGGAAATACTAGGGGGGAGTAGTAGAACAACCGGCTAAATTCAGACTTCCATATGACTGGTTATGTTGTTCAGATATACGGTCCCACCGTTTAACATCCGCAGAACCTCCGGTCTTACACGTATGTCTGAAAGCGCTTAGTGTGTGTGTGTGTGTGTGTTCAGGATTGCTCATTCTCCTCTTCTGAGTGTGTCTGTGTTCTGAGTGTGTGTGTTCTGAGTGTGTCTTTGTTCTGTGTATATGTGTGTGTGTGTGTGTGTTCAGGGTTGCTCATTCTCCTCTTCTGTGTGTGTATGTGTTCTGAGTGTATGTGTGGATTCTTCAGTCTCCTCTTCTGAGTGATGAGACATGAATGATGGCACGATCAGCAGGAAATGATTTCTACACCCAACGCTCTGCCCTGAGATTTCCTATGCTTCTGACCCCCCTCCCCCCCAACACCCCTCACCACACACACACACACACACACATACACACACACACACACACACACACATTCCATGATGGTCTCAGACAAAAGCACATAGACACAAACAAACACACACAAAGAGCCTAGAATAGTGTCTTTCTTTCTCTCTCCATCTTTCTCAGACACACACACACACACACACGCACACACACACACACACACACACATATACACACACACACACACATGCAGCCCAGGTCTACTCGGTCTCTCCCCCTCTCCCCCCTGCTGGAGGAGATGGAGCAAATAACACTTTATTCATAGCCAGCCAGGCCCCAGCACCCCCCTACCCACTCCCCCCACACACACACACTCACACACACCAAGCCCTGAGCCGTGTCTGTCATGCTGAAATTGTATCGTAAAAGACAAACACAGTTCCTGAACACATCTCGGGGTGTGTGTATATGAGTGCTGTTTTACTGCGGTGGTTACACACAGATGTTCTCCTCTCCTCTCTTCCTCTCCTCTTCCTCTCCTCTCCTCCTATCCTCTCCTGTCCTCCTCTCCTCTCTTCCTCTCCTCTCCTCATCTCCTGTCCTCCTCTCATGCTACTCTTGAGCTGTAAACACAATACACTCAAAATCTCATTCATCTCACATCAAACCCATCAGTGCAATGCAGTACTTCAGTCACGGAAAATGCTCAACATTTCAGAGAGTGTATGAAATATAGACAACTGTGTGTTATGGCACTAATGTATACAACCATAAATACACAATGATTCCTGTATTAGCATTATGGTGTGTGTGTGTGTGTGAGTGTCTGTGTGTGTGTGTGTTATGGTCATCCTGTGGAACTGTAAGAGTCCAATGACTTCTGCATTAGCTTTATGTTCTATATGTTCCAAGTTCCATAGGGCATTTCATAGAGCCATAAAGGTCTAACGAGTTCCGTATTAGCTTTATGTCCTGTATGGCCTGCCGTAATTCCAGTGGCGTTATGAGATCTGTGTGAGAACACTTGGGGTTAGCGCTGGCCAGTAATCTCATCTAATAAAGTATTTCACTGCCCCGGCTCCTCGTCCGATCAAAAGCCCCTTCGCCGCTTTGATTGACAGTTAAATATTGCAGAGAGAGAGAGATGTAATCAACATAAACAGTTTACAGTGAGTGTGTTTGTGTGTGTGTATACGATCAATGAGAGGTCTGGGTTGGCTCAGCCTCTTGCTGCAACTGAGCACAGTTAAACCAACCATAGGGGCTGGGGAGTTTGGGATTGTGTATGTGTGTGTGTGTGTGTGTGTGTGAGTGTGAGTGTGTGTGTGTGTGTGTGTGTGTGTGGTCTGTGTGTTTGTGTGTCAGTGTGTGTGTGTGGTCTGTGTGTTTGTCTGTGAGTGTGTTGTCAATATCTATCCTGTTTTGTCTCTGTGTCTGCACTGTATTGATGTGTCTGTATACACTGTATGTTTATGTGTTTGTGTATTCGTATATGTGTGTGTGTGTGTGTGTGTGTGTGACTCCTGACAGGTAGTGATGTGAGGCTGCTCTGCTTTTGTTCTTAGAGGGAGTGTGGTGCAGGAGGAATAGGGTGTGGAGGGGACATGGTGAGGGTGGACCTCAAACATCAACACACACACACACATACACACACACACACACACATACACACACACACACACACACACTCACACACACACACACAGACACACACACACACACACACACGCACACGCCACACATACAAACACACACACGCACACATACACACACACACACACAAACACACACATACATTGATGTGGTGAAGAGGGTGGGCCTGAAACATCAACCTAATAGCCAGCAATTCTGCTCCCAAGAATAACTCCCCCCTCCATTATGACCACCTAATATCAACTAACCACACAATACCCCCCCCCTACATACACACACAGACATCCCCCAAAACATATTACCACCCCGACACAAACACACACACACAAGCACACACACACAAACATCAGACTTTAGCCCCTTTTACACGTTTCCCATGGCCGTGACAGCAATGCTCTGGTAATCTCACAAACACATAATTTTGCTGCCACCTCTTTTTCACATGCTGACACGTTTTTTTTTTTTATTTCTTTTCGCTTTGCTGGAATTTTAATAGATGACTGGAAGCGAAGCAATTTAAAGCCACAGAATACACAGGTTCATTCCCATTTAGTGTGTCCATCAAAGTGCCTCCCTCGTGGACTTGATGCAGGTGCATATTACCCTGCCAGCACTCTGTATTTCTTACATATAAAAACCTTACTGTCTCCTGTCTGCATTACCCCCCAAGGACACTGGGTAATGTCTCATACTTGTTTGTCTCTCCCAGTGAATGCTGGGTAATGTCTCATACTTCCCTGAGGATGCTGGGTAATGTCTCACACTAAGAACTCTGGGTAGAATGTCCCATACCTCTCCTCCCTCGTCTGGATGCAGGACTCTGGGTAGTGTTTGTCTCATCTCAGTGTGTCTGTCAGTCAGGATGCTAAATAGTGCGTTTTTGTGGGCCAGCCGTTTATGTAAATGCAGCGGGAGATGACTGATAGGGAGGTCGGGCGATCTCATCTGGCTATCGATCTCCTCCCGGGAAGCGATCAGTAGCATCTCTGATGTGGCGATAGCGGGGGGCTTTAGAGAGGCGGCACAATGCGGCTCCTTCAGATAGCACGGCTATCCCTTCACCTGAGCCAGTAGAGGACATCTTTGCAAATGCAAATGAGAGGAAATATGCATGCGTGTGTGTCCCTAAAGACGGCTTCTGTTCGGGCTTGTGTATGTGTGTGTGGGAAGAGATAGAAAGGGAAAGAAAGGCTAGCTGTGTGATCTGATTGTATTTGTGTAAATGGTTGTTGTGCGTGTGTGTGTGCGTGTGTGTGTATGTCTATGTGTGTGTTTGTGTGTGAGTGCACGTGTTGTATGTCTTGTATGCCTTCCCGGGCAGTAACATCTCAGTACATGCATTTTTCATGTCTAATATGCAAACATCTTGAAGGGGAGCTATTTAAAGAGGCTGATGACACTGAAGCTTGTATCCGCAGGTACCCACTATCCACTGGGGTTACTCTCAGGTACCCACAATCCACTGGGAATACTCTGAGGTACTCATAATCCACTAAACTCAAGTACCCACAATGCATTGGGAATACTCTCAGGTACCCTTAATCCACTGGGGTTACTCTCAGGTACTGTACCCATTATCCACTAAACGCAAGTACCCACAATGCATTGAGGTTGCACTCAGATCGAAAACAAACATTGCAGTTATACCCAGCCTTGGGTTATCCAGGAAAAGGATAAGATGTGTTGCAGAGCTGAACAACACAATAAAACAGAGATAGAGGTGAGGAATTTTGACCTGGAGACCCAGTCGTAAACACAGACAGTTCTGTCGGGCCTGCTCTAGAACGTGCAGAACATGAGTAGCAGGGTCCATTCTATATTCTGTTTGACCTGATCTGTTTGTTTTGAATTGGTTTGGGCTGGGTACCTCTATTGTTTGATCTAGCACATGTTTGGGCCACTGTTTGATGTCACACGCAGCAGGCACATGTTGGACTCCACCATGAATGCTCATGTGCTCGGATGTCAGTACCTTGGTCACAGGGCTCACACACCACCGGAGGATAGAGATGAAGAGGGAAGCAGGATAGATGTGTTGAATCACACAGTCAGAAGAAATGACAGACATAACACAGGACTGGACAGGGGGCCCGAAAGCCAGACTGTCTGGACGAAATCCTCCAGACATCCTAGAAAGAGCTAAGGACAGACATGTTGAAACACAGTCACACATACACACAGACACACACACGCACGCACAGTCAAAGGGAAGAATGGAGGCTTGTTGAGCAACAGGATATTGACAGCAGAGTGCTCCACGCCTGCCTCCAACAAGAGTATAGCCCTGCTTACATAACGGCATGCAAACCAAACCAAGGGTTAAACTGAGCCAGACAGAAACACACTACAGACTGGGCCCCTTAAGCCTCGTCTCTGCACCAGAAGGCTTCCTGGTAAGACTTGTCGGCGGAAGAGGAGGGCTTTACTGTGTTCTGGAATGCCATGCTGGTTTCCGTGGCGGTTGATGTTTGGAATAAATCCATGCCTAATGATTCACACAGCATCAGGCACTCTCCGAGAGTCAGATGCAGAGAGTGCTAGCTTGATAAGAGCCCTTGAGGCTCCAGATTAGACCAACTGCCTTTGTCTGTGCATTCGTTGTCTTCACATCAGGGGATGCACTTCTCACTTACAGCTTCCTCATAACACTAATTTAAACCCATACCGCTTAAGGATGGCGCCCACCGGGGGTGTGAAGTAAGCAGCTGCTCTAGATGCTGAAGTGATGACGGATGTCAACAGTCCCAAGTGTTTTCACAGTAAAAGCTGTTAAAAGTAGCATCTTCTTCTGCACTTGGTGTATGAGAAACTAACGCTAACATGTGGCAAAGCTCAACTTTAGTTTCTACTCACTTCGATTTAGCAGATGCTTTTATCCAAAGTTATATGTGGTGTAGCATTGATTATTTAGCATGTGTGACCCTGAGGGACTCATGGGCCATGACCCTCGACCTCTATGTCATCGTGCTGTACCTGCTAGCAGGAATACATCTGGCAGTTTCTTTAGCGCTTAATGATGCTGTGCGCAATCCAAAAAAAGGTTATTGTTAAAAAGGTAAGCTCAATAGCCAATCAAACAACACCCTTCCTTTTTGTTATCTTGGAGCATGTGTGCTGATTGGCTGGGATTATGGCCTGGCTAGAGCCACAATGTTTGTTTCCTGTTCACAGGGTGTATAGACCCTTTCAAGAGAGTTCCGTTATCAGCATCATAGTTGGCCCTGTCACTCCCCGATGTGAGTCGCTACCCGATGTGAGTCACGCATGCTCAGATTGACAGGTTTTACGGCAACGCCAAGGGATCCGACTGAAATCGATAAAATAATTCACTTTTCTGTTTCAAAAATGTTTTTAGCTATCTAAGATTGTTTGATTGCTAACGTTAGCAAACGCCATTCAAGTGACAGCCTTTGTTGTGCTTGATTGCTTACTTACTTGCCAGCAGTGAACAAACTTCGTTATGTAGGTCAATTTTTATTGATATTACAGAAGTCTCTTGCTAGCAGGCTACTTCAGCCTTTAATCTAGAACTGACATTAGAGATCATGCCGTGAAAATGTGATGCCTTACGCTAAATAATACATTACTGCTGTGTAGGCTAATGTCATTATTCTGTGGCTAACAGCACAGGTAGTCGCAAAGTAGCAAAGTGACGCATGCGCGACTCACATCCGGTAGCGACTCACATCGGGGAGTGACAGGCCCCACAAGGCTTCCGTTTTAACATTCCATATGTTATCTTAATGCAGAGGAAGTAGATTGGGAACCAAATAGAACGTTCAAAGCATTGTTTTTGTTTTTTATTGTTGAAAGGGTCTATATTTTTTTCTGGTGTTGTTTGTTGCATTTTTATTTATTTATTTTTTCACTGCAAACACTGCCTGACAAAAAATTCTTTGGGATTAAAATCACCGACTGCACCTTTAAAATGCTGCACCGCCAGCAGTTATATTTAGCCCCAGTGCCCCACAGTGTTTTATAGGGGCAGTTATATTTAGCCCCAGTGCCCCACAGTGTTTTATAGGGGCAGTTGTATTTAGCCCCAGTGCCTTCCTTCTCCCCACAGTGTTTCATAGGGGCAGTTGTATTTAGCCCCAGTGCCTTCCTTCTCCCCACAGTGTTTCATAGGGGCAGTTGTATTTAGCCCCAGTGCCTTCCTTCTGCCCACAGTGTTTCATAGGGCCAGTTGTATTTAGCCCCAGTGCCTCCCTTCTGCCCACAGTGTTTCATAGGGGCAGTTGTATTTAGCCCCAGTGCCTCCCTTCTGCCCACAGTGTTTCATAGGGGCAGTTATATTTAGCCCCAGTGCCTCCCTTCTGCCCACAGTGTTTCATAGGGGCAGTTATATTTAGCCCCAGTGCCTTCCTTCTCCCCACAGGGGAGCTTCTGGAGCAGGAAGTGGAATGCAGAGGACTGCTAAACTAAAAGTGTGGACTGTGGACTCACACACACACACACACATGGCTCACTGCTTGCATGGTGTAGGTTAAAGGTAGCCCTCTCATTAATTTACTGACATACACACATTGTGTTTTTTCTTCTTCTGTATCCAGCCCTAACTTGGTGTTATCAGACAAATTATTAAAGATACTGAAAAGCCTCAGCTGTCTACACCTGGAGCAGATAGACCTTAAACCGTTTAATTAAAAAATTGGAGAAGAAATCCACGACACCTCTACGCTGTCACATGTGACTGGAATTACAGCTTGTCTTCCGCCTCCGAGAGAAAATCCCCCGTAAACCCCCACACATGGGGCCATGATCCGATCTCCGTCGAGGTATGGAGGGAGGCCATGTGATGGGCACAGGAGATTTCCCGGCGAAGGCGAACTGTGTGTGTGTGTGTGTGTGAAGGCGAACTGTGTGCCTGAGTTCATCTCAACTGCCGGTTTCATCATCTCTCACTGATGATCCGTCAGCAGCCTTCAAAGTCTTCTGTCCGTCAAACTCACCATACTCTCCCCCGCCTGGCCGCCTGTGGAGCCGAGTGTAAACCCACGGGTTCCGCTTAGATCTGAGATGCTCTGTGTGTGTGCCTATGTGCGTGTGTGTGCATGTGCATGTGTGTGTGTGTCTCTATGTATTTGTTGTGTCTGTATACAGTATGTGCCAGCTTGCGTGCATGTGTGCGTGTGCTTGTGTGTGTGTGTGTGTGTGTGCGTGTCATGCAGCTTGTAGGCCGACTCCCTTTTTGTCTTTAAAGTGGGTTATGTCCTCATAAGTGGATGTGTGAGGAAGCATAGGGTTAAGTTGGCTGCGTTCCTGTAATTGGAAGTTGTTATGCTGTTCTCCCTATTAATGCATGAAATGTGCTATATACATAAACATGCCTTGACTTAATGTAATCACATTAAAAACACCTATCACAATAATAGTGTTAGTGTGTTTGTGTGTGTGTGTATGTGTGTAGATTACATATATCTGCAGGACATATTTACACTTTACTGATGTTTTTTTTTACATCTTGACTCATTATGGCCTCTTTGATGTTAGCCCATCCTTTACCCTGTCCATGACCATTGCTGACTGTCAAGAGTGCATGTGTGTGTGTGTGTGTGTGTCAGGTCAATCTGCCGAATGGTGTGTGTGTGTATGTGTGTAAGGTCAATCTACCGAATGGTGTGTGTGTGAGAGAGTGTGTGTGTCGGTTCAGTCCTCTGAATGGTGTGTGTGTGTATATGTGTGTGTGTCTGTGTGCAGGCTCGGACTGGTAATCTGTACAACCGGGCAAATGCCCGGTGGGCCGGTCCACATGTGGGCCGGTGACCTCCGGGATTTTTTAAGTTATTTAGCCTATTTGCGGCCCGTCATGTAGGCCTAGGCCTAGCCTATAAATGAAGTTGCATCCATTTGGCTTGGGGGGTGACAGGTCAATCATTTTGGCCTCTTCATGACAGGTTCAGTGTGTGTTACGATCACGCCCCCCTGCCCCACCCCTCAAGTGGATTTGTCCAAGCAGCCGCTGGGTTTGTGGGGAAATATAGCTTACAAGTGCATGGTAGTCCCCTCCGCTGGCTGGTGTTCACATCATCGCAGTTTAACCGTAAACAGCAATCATAGGTCTAGTTTTATTCCATAAATATATTGTTTTTATAGACGTTAGTTGCATGCGCTACCAAGACCTTCCATTCACTGCACCATGTAGGCTACTGTAGTGCGGTTCTGTCAACATAAAAAAAACTACGGGTAGCCTACAATTTTCGCACAACAAAGTATTTCCCATATAGTAGGCCTAGCCTTTTAGCTCACAACGACAGTGAAAGTGAAACTTGGAAAGTGGAAGTCACTCCACCGAGTGTTACATCGATGCACAATCAATCGCGAGTCGATGCAGGTAAAAAGTATCAACTGGTAGGTTAGTAATGAAGTTAGCCTAATTTTGCGAAATGTGATGACGGCACACAAACTTGGGCAGAAACGTTTAGTATACACTTGTGGTGATAGCCTACAGTTAATGTGAATCGCGGACTATAACCAAAGTAAAGGAGATTTGCACCAAATAAAGGCTGCTGTTTCTACAACATGTTGGCACAAAACGTAATACTTGTCAACTATGACGATGTCCATGTTCAGTAGGCTAGCCTATATTTTTCATTTAGTCAAGCAGTGACATGTGGTTTAATGCATGGGGTAACATGACGTGAGACAGACAGAAGATGAGCTTGTCTTTAGTAGCCTATCCCTGAATCCTGTCCCTCTCAAATCACTTTAAAATGGTGTGATTAGCAACCAGAGAGACACCCCCGGACCCCCGTGTTATTGTGATTAGGCTATAGGTCCAAATCGAAATGTTTGGGTCCAGTTTATGAAGTGTTGCTACAGCATAATACTGTGTGTTTGTTATTTATGGGGGAATCAGGGGGGATTTATGTATTTATTTATTTTAGGGCTGTCAAAATAACTGATTAATTTCGATGAATTAATTTGAGAAAAAATAACTGATTAAAAAAAATAACGCAGATTAATCGATTCTGTATGACCTTTGACCCCGAGCCGTTGTAGTCAGTAACCATTAGACTGTAAAATGAAGGAGAGCGAAGAAAATGTGCTGCCTAGATCATTGATTGGAACATTTACTTTTCAAAAGCTTGATGGTGTTGATAAAAATAAAGTGTTGATTAAAATAAAGTATCGAAGCACTTTTGAATTTATTTCCTCAGCATATTAGGTCATATCATAGATCATTATGGCCATTATTAAAATAATAATAAAATAGTTTTTGAACTTTAATGTCACTAATTCTGATTATTCAATGATTCATTTGAATTTAAATATTTAAAATACTTTCTCAGCAAAAAATCATATATGCGATTAATTTAGATTAGTTAATCGATTGACAGCCCTAATTTATTTATTTATTTTTTTTTTATTTTTTTTTTTGGGGGTCGTCGGTCCAGTGGTGGGCCGGTACAGGAGAACATTGCCAGGGCCGAATTTTGTTCCCAGTCCGACCCTGTCTGTGTGTGCGTGCGTGTGTGTGTGTGTGAGGCAGTGCAGCTGTCCTCAGTGTGATGCCCATGATCAGAGAGCACCTGCCAGAGAGAATACCTGGGCTGTCTCACCTGGCCAGGGAAGGAGGGAGAGGTAGTTCTAGACGAGCTTGGCATGAGTCTCTAGCTGAGTCGCTGTCAAGAAGTTCAATCAAAAAAACTCCAATAAGATTAAAGGCAAAGTCAGTGATTCTAATCCAATCCAATATTTCTGTGAAATGTGGTGAATTGCTCACAACATTGTTATACTGTAGTTCAGTGTTTGATTTGTTTTTCTGGAAAAGCCCGAGAGGTTTGTACACAGAGCTGGCTTTGAACACGGGAAACAAACAAAGTGACAAATAACTCCAGCCAATCAATACACTGCTCCTGGAGCTCAGGAGGGCGGGGATGTCATTTGATTGGTGGGGTTTCACTCCAACCGTGGACTGCAGCTTTAAGTCCCATCATTCTCTTATTTCTCCTCATCTCTGCTCTTTGTCTAAGTACCATTCTGTTCATGTGTGTTTCTTCAGTAGAATAATTATGACACATTTTATTCACATAGAGCTTTTAAAAAAAACAAAGCCAAAGATGCTTTACAAGATTAAACGAAACCGCAAAACCAGCCGTTAAATGTCATTAGGTAGGAGATGCTACACGTTAAAGGCAAATTAAGAAGCTGAGCCTTGACTGCTCTTTTGAAAATGTTAAAAGTGTGAAGTGGGAAAGTGTCTCTGTGGTCAGCTATTGCCAGGGGCCAATGGTGAGACACCTCAGGGAGGCCTCTCTGATGCGTTTAAATTGTGAAGCATGACATTGACCTTTCACCTTTGACCCCTGTCAGGCCCCGAGAAACCCCTGAAATCTCTTTCACTAATAACCTGATTAAGAAACTGATAGCTGACGGATGGACTGACCAGCCAATCACAATTATTTATAGACAATGACCGATGGTGGTCTGTCAGTGATGTCATGGCAATATATCCCTCTGGGTTCTGGTAACAACGTGGGTTGTGTTCTTTTACACTCTAATGTGTCAGTGTAATGTGTGTGTGTGTGTGTGTGTGTGTGTGTGTGTGTGTGTGTTGTAATAGCCCTCTGGGTTGAGTTCTTTTACACTCTAATGTGGTGGTGTAGCCCCTAGAGGAGCAGCACACACTTGAGGAAGGACCAGTGTTGGGATGAAGAGGTAGAAGAGACAACTGTGTGTGTTTGGTAAGTATCAGTGTAATGTGTGTGTGTGTTTGTTTGGTAAGTATCAGTGTAATGTATGTGTGTGTGTGTGTGTGTTTGGTAAGTATCAGTGTAATGTGTGTGTTTGTGTGTGTGTGTGTGTGTTTGGTAAGTATCAGTGTAATGAATGTGTGTGTGTGTGTGTTCGGCAAGTATCGGTGTAATGTGTGTGTGTGTGTGTTTGGTAAGTATCAGTGTAATGTGTGTGTTTGGTAAGTATCAGTGTAATTTGTGTGTGTGTGTATTTGGTAAGTATCAGTGTAATGTGTGTGTGTGTGTGTGTTTGTGTTTGGTAAGTATCAGTGTAATGTGTGTGTGTTTGGTAAGTATCAGTGTAATTTGTGTGTGTGTGTGTGTGTGTGTGTTTGTGTTTGGTAAGTATCAGTGTAATGTGTGTGTGTTTGGTAAGTATCAGTGTAATTTGTGTGTGTGTTTGTGTTTGGTAAGTATCAGTGTAATATGTGTGTGTGTGTGTGTCTGTGTGTGTGTTTGATAAGTATTAGTGTAATTTGTGTGTGTGTGTGTGTGTGTGTGTTTGGTAAGTATCAGTGTAATATGTGACCAGGCATGGCAAAACCAGGCTGAAGTCGCAGAGACGCAAGTTGCGAAAAACGACTTTGAAGTTTTTTTTTTTTTTCAAAATTTGTGATTTTCGTTTTTTTGCAGAATGTGCAAGTTGAAGTCCTAAAGAAGCAATTCCATGTTTCAGATAACAGCATTGGTTGCTTTAAAAGTGTATATTTTGTCTTTGAAAATGGTTAAGTTTCAGGAAGTAAACCAGCATTTGAATTGGGCGTGATTATTAGTGCTCTTTTGTTCTGTCGGCCAATCAGCTGTATGCTAGAAGTAACCTACTAGCTACTTACTGAACCAGCATGCTGTTTGTTTACAATTGGAATGGAGATGGACAGCATTAAAGCACAGCAGATTGCAGATGAGCTAAATCTGATGATGAAGGCTGCATTACATTGGAGAACATCCCTAATCTAGAGCTGACCTTAGCCAAAGATAATTACAACGAGGAAGAATCGCTCGGTCTGGCAGCAGAGGAGCTAGATCGTAAGATATCAGATGCTATTTCCACAGTTACATTTGACGGGGATAAAGTTTGTGTGTTAGAAACTTTATCCATTGCTACTAGCTAACGTAGGCCTACTGTCGTTAGCTATTGGCACCATAGTAGGGGTGTAAAGATTAACCATTACATATCGGTATCCGTTTTTAACGTGTAAGATACGGCTACATCGAGCACGCGTGAAGCCCCGTGATCGAATAAAAAACTGAAATGAACCGGTCGTTATATCGATTTACATGTTACGAATCGGTTCACAACCTTTTCTGCTCGCTCAGACTCTCATTTACGTTGCAAGCTGCGGGTTCATCCCACTTCCGGTTTTTAATGCAGTTCGTTTTGGGCTACATTCATTGCCCAAAGTTGTCAAAGGACTTCACGACCGATTGCGAGTTGTCACGTGCTTAAGTTGCAGTAGATGTATGGAACTTAAGGACATGACAACTCGCAATCGGTCGTTTGTTTGACAGTTTTTACTTATTTGTTTTTCAAAATCCAGCCCGAAATTAAACACTTACTGTAGCATTCCTAAACGGCAACAATAGGCTGCTTACGTTTGATGAAGGGATTTCCTTAATGCTAAAGAATAATTTGGCCCTTGCTGCTAAAACGATGCACAAATTAATATTATTTTGTTCATATTCACTCAGACTTGGAACAAAATAGGCCCAGTTCATTGATATGTAGGCCTATTTTATTCTTGTAGGCTAGGCTATATGAGAAAAGGCCAAGATTGTCTTAAGCACTGTTTTATTTTATTTCAGTATTGTCTTACTTCAACAATAGGCTACAGCTCCTTGAAAACAATCAGATATAACTCTATAAACACATTTGTTTTTGCCTAATTGACATGACCATGATAATTGATAATATAAAATTAATGTGCACCTTAAGCAAATGATAAAAAATCTTTCAGAATGCTTTCCATTCTTCATCTGCATCGAATCGCATCGCATCGAATCCTACTGAATCGTTTTTTATGAACATGTATCTTTTCTTGTATCGAATTGTGTCCATGTATCTAGATGTGAATCGTATCGTCTTTTACATGAGAGATTCACACCCCTACACCATAGGCTACTAGCCAAAACCGATTACAGATAGTTTCGGTGAGCAATTAATTTGAATAATGTGAGAATGTCTTGTTTTGACTGATGGCAGGGTGCCTTGCATCGTGTGTGCATTCAAATTAACAGGGTTTGCAAACGTGATCTCATGTTTGTTTAGTTCGCGTTTTAGACTATTTTATCCATTGCCAAACCTGCTAAATCCATTGCCAACCTGGTGCCTTGCACTGGGTGTTAATTCAAAATAACATGGTTTGCAAACGTGATCTCATGTTTGTTTTAGACTACTTTATCCATTGCTACTAGCTGGTTCTGTAACCCATTACAGATAGTTTCGATGGGTCATTAGTAGTGTTGTCACGATACCAAAATTATGACTGATGATACCTGCCATAAATATCACAATGCTCGATACTGAAACGATACTACGGCAAAATTCTAAGATATCTGGAAAAGAAAGGACTCATACCTCCTCCAAGTATATTGAGTCATTTGTGTTGAATTCGGTGCACTTTTGTAGTGTGCAGGTCAATTCTGGGTTTCTAAACTTCTAAACTTCCTAGATAATTATTATTTTTTATAGTCAGTCAAATAGCAGGCCTACTTTGTATGACTAAGGTCTTTATTGTTTGTTATAGTTAATTTACATTGTGTTGTGTTTTGGCAATAAAGTAGTGTTGAAATTACTGCATGCAAATCACTGAATGCTATGCAGAGGGGGCTAATCTTTAGGCCATCTTATGTACAGTATAGTCTACCCTAGGCCTTCCTGTGTTCATGGGATTTCCTTGACAGTTGCAAAGGGAAAAATGTGAGGATAGTCTTCTTTGCGCCCAGTGTACAAGTACGACATTAGACCTACACCATTACCTGTTGCGTGCATTCCTACATTACGTCTAT
>NC_063200.1:10718532-10741032 GCF_017589495.1 Alosa alosa
GGCCTCCCTTTGCTCACTCAGCAGTTGTTTATTCAGACGCTGATGACAGCTATGGATGCTGCTGCTGTTGACAATGATGACAGCTATGGATGCTGCTGCTGACGATGATGACAGCTATGGATGCTGCTGCTGCTACTGCTGACGATGATGACAGCTATGGATGCTGCTGCTGCTACTGCTGATGGATGCTGACAATGATGACAGCTAGATGACAGCTATGGATGCTGCTGCTGCTACTGCTGACGATGCTGATGATGATGACAGCTATGGTTGCTGCTGCTGACGATGATGACAGCTATAAATGCTGCTGATGCTGATGATGGGGATGATGACAGCTATAGATGCTGCTGATGCTGATGATGAGGATGGTGACAGCTATGGATGCTGCTGTTGCTGATGATGAGGATGATGACAGCTATGGATGCTGCTGCTGCTGCTGCTGCTGCTGGTTGTCTGCTCCGCTGGGTTCAGGAGCTGCTCTCCTCATCAGACTCTCAGCTGGAGACCTGGGCTGACTCAGCTCTTTGCGTGTGTGTGCGTGTGTGTGTGTGTGTGTGTGTGTGTGTGTGTGTTTGTGTGCTGTGTTACACAAAGAGAGACAGAAACAACACACAGAGATCAGACAAAAATTACTTACATGCACACACACACACAGACACACACACACACACACACATGCACACACACACATACAGACACACACACACACACACACACACACACACACACACACACACACACACGCACACACACAGAGCTCAGACACATGCAAATTACTTACATCCACACACACACACGCACGCGCGCACGCACGCGCACACACACACACACACACGCACACATACACACACTCAACAGCATTTTCATGCTCATTCAGGAACACAGACATACAAGCAGGCATTTGTAACCATGTATACTCCCTAGCACACAGTATCACTTACACATCAGATGTATGTATGTATGTATACAGAATAACGTACACATCAGATGTATGTATAGTCCTTATCATACAGAATAACTTATACACATCAGATGTATGTATACTCTCTAGTATACATAACGTACACATCAGATGTATGTATAGTCCTTATCATACAGAATAACTTATACACATCAGATGTATGTATACTCCCTAGTATACAGAATAACTTACACATCAGATGTATGTATAGTCCTTATCATACAGAATAACTTATACACATCAGATGTATCCCTAGTATACAGAATAACTTACACATCAGATGTATGTATACTCCCTAGCACACAGAATAACGTACACATCAGATGTATGTATAGTCCCTAGCACACAGAATAACACATCAGATGTATGTATAGTCCCTAGCACACAGAATAACACATCAGATGTATGTATAGTCCCTAGCACAGTGTCACTTACACCATGTAAGATGATGCACTGATCTAATGATGCACTGATCACATATACAGAATCACGACCCTCCGACTTGTTCTTGTCCACCATTAATCTTCAACAGACATGCTGTAACTGTCTTCAAAAATGTCTTGCTAATGAAGCCACGTCTCATTTAGGAGACAAGTGAGGGAAATGAGGTCTGCTGTTGGACAGTGGTGTCCTCATCTCACCCCCCAACCCCCCCAGCCCGCCCCTGCCCTATACACAGCCTCCTTCAGGTAATCACAAAAGGGGCGGAACGATGCAGTCTTGATGATGAAGTTTATTCCCTCTGCGCCTATGATGGATTAAACTCAGCTATGAGGAGCATGAGGCTGTCTTCTGGACTCATTCTTTACACAACACCACAACTTGGATTTCACTCAAAACCCGCACTTAGATTTCATTCCTTACAGAGCACCCTGACTTATACTTCATTCTTCACAACACACTTACAAAAGACTTACATTTCACTTATATTTCATTATTGAAAAAAGCTTATGTAAAGGTACATTGAAATCCTTACAGAACGCACTAACTCTTATTAAAGACCACTCTGGCTTTTCAATCCTTACAACTTGATTATATAACTCTTATTAAAGACCACCCTGGATTTTCAATCCTTACAACCTGATTATATAACTCTTATTAAAGACCACCCTGGCTTTTTAATCCTTACAGAACACTCTGATTATATAACTCTTATTAAAGACCACCCTGGCTTTTTAATCCTTACAGAACACCCTGATTATATAACTCTTATTAAAGACCACCCTGGCTTTTTAATCCTTACAGAACAGCCTGATTATATAACTCTTATTAAAGACCACACTGGCTTTTTAATCCTTACAGAACAGCCTGACTTATATTTTGTTCTGTACAGAACACCCTGACTTATATTTAATTCCATTATTTAAAGAACATCTATAGGTGCATTGAACACACTGACTGTTATGAAAGACCAACCTGGCTTTTGGTTCTTTACAGAGCACTTCTGCCTATATCATATTCTGTACAGAACACCCTGATTTATTGCTAATTCTGTACAGAATATCCCTGCTTTAATTCTTTGTTGAACACACTTCACACATTTCAGAAGAAATGTCCTTATATAATGTCACATATATTTCACCTTTTGCAAAAAAAAAAAAACTTTATTGAACACATCCTGACTCATTACAAAACACTTACAGAGCACACGATTCCTATTAAGGACACCCACCCTCATATTTCCAGAACAGCCTGCCTTTTATTACAGTCCTCTAGAGGCATCTCTACAGCTCTCAGAGGAGAGGCAGCTTCTGACTGACAGGAGATGTTGTGCCAGTATTGACTGAGAGTGTCACTCCTACTGACACGGCTCACTAAAGCCCCTTTTGACTTGAAGGATATATCAAAGATGTGTCACAGTGAGAGAGACTTTCCCTCTCTTCTCTCCCCCACAGTGGGCCTTAGTGCCTCAGAGGAGACACACGATTAGGTACTAGTACTTGACATGTTGATGGGTCCTGTGTGTGTGTATAGCTGTCAGAGGTTTTTAAAGAGCATCAAAGGCAAACACATTGCAGTTACTGGATCAAACCAAATAAACAATTTGCAACTTGTTCACAGAGATGGAAAAAAGACAGATGTTTTTTTTTTTTTATGTTCTTAGTTTGACAGAACATAATTCAATAAACATCTGTGGGATTCTATTTTACCCTGTAAGGTGTAAGAAGTACCTCAATATGTGTCTTTATGAGCAATGTGTCATACAGGGCTTAGACTCAGTAAAAGCACTGAGACAATTGCATTTGCTTTGGCACCTAAAAAAACTAACACTTTACATGACATGAAGGTATACATAAGAGTGACATGACACTGTCATAACCCTAACATTAACACTAACCCTAACCAAAAACCGAATGACACTTGACAGAAGTGAGTGACAGAAGCGTTATGTCATAAATGTTTATGACTTGTTTATAATGTTTATGACATGTTCATGACAGTGTCATGTCAGTCTTGATTACAATTGATGATGACAATTGCCGTGGCCACCCGATCAGGCAAATAGCACAGCATACGCTACTTTAGCATTGTTTTTATTGCTAGCATTGCTCCTTAGCTAGGGTAGCTTTTTAGCCTGACGAGCCAGACCCACATTAAAATGTAGGGTCTGGGCACTCACCGTTCGCAGTGCTCAGTCCGAGGGGAGGGATAATCGGTTGTCTTTCAAATTCCCTCTGTACGCAATTGGACAGCGCTATGAGTCCCATGTGTTTCCCACCAGCGGAGCTAATTGGCTAGTTCAAACTTTTGCCAACTTAATAAATGCTTAACTCGTGTCACACTGTTCGCCAACAGCAACATCCATCTTATTTGTTTTCAAGTAGCAGGGAATTCAAGCCAAGCCGTTGCAACTCTGCCATCAATCATTATGTTAAGCCCGCCTAACAACTCTATACACAATTTGATTGGCCTGATAGAAGTTTAATTTTTCGAGCTCACAAGCCAACGAAGAGTCGCTAGACTAGCCCTGGCAGCAAATGTAATGTAGATTTCTAGGCTAATAGCTTTTGGCTAAGCTCACCATATCACTGGCTATCATAAAACATAATATTGGCATTATTTGACTAAGGGTTCCCCTGGTAAACATGGGTGAAAATACAATATTTGAAGTGATCTTCATAAAAAAAAGGCAACAGATTTACATAAAACACAGAGAGACAAGATGAGCTCGAATGTGAAATGAACTCATAGAGCTCTACTGTACACTGGAAGAAATCATAGAATTCTAGATCTAATTCTCATGTAAGTGAGATAAATAACCATAATCAAGTGAATCTATGCTTATTTTTCTATTTCTAGTTGCTTATAACAAGACATTTTTAGACATGTTTCCACTTGATTTGAACATTTTTGACCTTGTTATAATAGCGGGAGAGCAGATAGCTAACAAACGTTCAGAAAAAGTCCTGTTGGCAAATTTGAGGAAAAGTCAGTAAAGGGGCTATTGCACACAATTTGAGGGTGCTGAATTCAAATATTTTGTTTACCAAGCTCAATTTTGAGTTTTAAGCTTGCTAATTAGCATAATTAGCATAATTCACATACTTTTTGGTTTTGCCATCAGATATCATAGGAATTGCAAAAAATAAGGCATTAATATACTCTTTATGTATCAGATATGTTGTGGGACAGGACAGTAATTACCCCAATGACCTTCAAGTAACAAATGAAAATAAGCTAAAATTAAAATATAAATTGAAATAATAGCTAAAATTCAGTATGACGTTTAGAAGCAAAATAGATTCCTTGATTTATAAATTGATAGAATAGTAGCTGACTGCTCATTTTTTTGTAGAAAGTACTTTGTCACTAACTATTATGAACAGTTGTCAGTCTTTACAGAGGATTTACACTGTATTTATTTTACTGTAAAGGCGACTGTGCTTGCCTATAGTTAAAACATCTCACAGGTGCTCTTTCCTATCATTCAAATCCCAGCCATGCAAAAAAATGGAAGAGTGTGCATGTTTGAGGGTTGCTGAAGAGTGCTATGGAGATTGCATTATTTGCAAAAAATTTAGACAAGATATCCTTTATAGTGCAACAAAAAGAAACATTCTCTAGTGCATCATTACTGCATATGATGCTGAAAGGGAAGTGGACCTAGAACAAATCCTCAGCTATGAACTGATTAATGTCCCTGTACTGTAGCTATTGCAGATAGCGATGGTTATTTGTGAAGTGGAAATAAGTCATCCTCACTCAAGTGCTATTTAGCAATGTGGAATGTCCAGTAGTGATCACTGCAAAAACTGCTCATTCAACACTGGTAATACATGCTCAAGATCTAGTTATGTCTTTAGGGCACCCATCTGACTGCAGCACATTTAAGAAGTATGCAGGAAAGTTTGTAAGAAACTTTTGTATTGTTATTTGGTATTTATTATGTGGTAACAAATGATGTTGACTATCAAAGAAATAGACCTAATGTAGGAATGCTCACAGATATTGCAACAGATACACTCAGGCCAATCCAAACTTTTCTCATCTGTTGTTCCTCGTTGGTGGAACACACTGCCAGTTCCTACAAGGGCAGGGTCATCCATCTCCATTTTCAAAAAACTCCTGAAGACTCAGCTCTTTAGAGAACATATCCTCTCATAGCACCACTTACAACAAGTCTTGCTGATCCTAGCACTTACCACCTGTCTTGAACAGCACTCACTGATGCATTTATTCTTACTGTACTCTACCGTTTTTAAATTGTCCTAAAATTGTTGAGAGAATTGCTTTAAAACTGTTACCATGTTGTTAGTCGCTTTGATTAAAAATGCGTCAGCCAAATGTAATGTAATAATGGTGTAGGCCTATCTGATTAAGACCCAAAGAGTGGTTGAAACATACTTATTAAATTACACTGGGAGCAAAGAAGACTATCTTCACTTTTTTCCCTTTGCAACTGTCAAAGAAATCCCATAAACACAGGAAGGCCTGGGGTAGCCTACATCAGATGGCCTAAAGATTAGGCTCTTCTGCATAGCATTAAGTGATTTGCATGCAGTAATTTGAACACTGACCTTGATCTAGCCTACTTTGGCTATTTAAAGGTAATTTATTGCCAAAACATCACACAATATAAATGAGCTATAACAAACAATAAAGGACTTAATCACACACAAACTACTATTTAACTGACTACAAAATTAATAATTATGTAGGAAGTTTAGAAGTTTGAAATCCAGAATTGACCAAAAGTGCACAAAATTCAACACAAATGACTCGATACACTTGGAGGAGGCCTGTGTCCTTTCTTTTCCAGATATTTTAGGATTTGGATATCGCTTCAGTATCGAGTATCAAGATATTTATGGCAGGTATTGTATCGAAGTCATAATTTTGGTATCGTGACAACACTATGCCAGAGCCACTCTGTTTTCTAGATGTCGAGGATCGGAGGCTCTACCACCAACAAGTGATGCTGCTCAATGGCATATTAGAAGAGCACATTATCAAGCTCTAGTATGGAGGCAAGCACACATACCAAATCCAGTGTTATTAGAGGTAAAATGTTTTTTACTTGTCGGTTGTTGCTGACGATAGATGCAGTTCTGCATTAGGCTTATTCCTGCTATCTAAGTTCATATGTACTGTAGGATGTATAGAGTTGAAGGGGTAACACTCCATAATAAGGTGTCATAATAAATAGCAAACTAGTAATTACCTAACCCTTTGTTAATATTTGTTAATTGTTAACATATCTATTTGGCACAAGTTAATAGTTTTTTCATCATCAATTAAATATTTGTTGTTTGCATAAAATCTGCATGTTAATGTTTTAGCAAATCTATTAACTAATATTGTATTAATATGTGTTAATGGTTAACTAAATGTATTTTTGGCACTAATTAATAGTTATTTCTTACATCATTTAAATGTTAAATGTTTTATTTACAAACTATATGTTAATAGAAAAGTTAATGACTTAATATTATTTAACTAATTGATATTAAACTGTGCTTCTGCCTATCCCAATATGAACCACTCCCCATAGGACCCTTACAATAGATAGATACTGTAGATACTTTATTGATCCCGAAGGGGAAATTCAAGAAAAAAACACGGAGCCACTCTTGTCGGCGCCAGAAACGCTTGCAATAAAGTTGGTTAAGCTTAATTAATATATTAGTAGTAAGGCTGTCAATTGTATGTAATTAATCAAATTAATTACATACTCTGTGATTAATTAATCTAAATTAATCGCATATATAATTTTTGCTGTGAAAGTATTTTAAATATTTAAATTCAAATACATCATTGAATAATCAGTATTTGTGACATTAAAGTTCAAAAACTCTTTTATTATTCTTTTCACTGTTCAAATAATGGCCATAATAATCTATGATATGACCTAATATGCTGAGGAAATAAATTCAAAAGTACTTTGGGAAGAAGTTTTTTTTTCACATACAAGGCATTTCTGGCCACAGATATAACCTAGGGGACACAATGAAAATAAATAAACACTTCCCTCAATGTCAACACTATTTCTTCCCATTGATGGTTGTGTTTTGATTAGAATTTCCGAGTTTATTACATGTTAACTGTAATCATGTTCCCATTAAATACGTTAATAAACTATAGTATGGCTTCTTTAATGCTCAAACATGTATTTAGAGAACACTTTTATTTGGTTTTAGTGATTACTTTTGAAATCAACCCAATTTAGGGAAAAATAAGCAAAAATAATCGCTATTTTATGTTGAAATGCTGATTATGCGGCTTAGAATTCAGAATTGAGCTTGGTAAACAAACTATTCAGAATCAGCACCCTCAAATTAGGTATGAAGGGTGGTTTACCAACTTTTCCTCAAATTTGCCGTCAGAAGTTCTGTGAAGCTGCTCTCCCTCTATAAGTATAAGTATGTTCTTGTTCTATTGGCAAATCTTGATAATTTAGCTTATTTCCAAAAAGCAAGAAACTTTCATTTGCAAGATTTTCACTTATAACAAGGTCAAAAAAATTAAATAAAGTGCAAAAATGTCTTGTTATAAGCAAATAACATAAAATATGCCTACATACCCTTGATTTAAAGTTATCTCACTTAGATTCTAGAATTCTAGGATTTTTGGCAGTGTAGGCTACAGTGTAGTAGCAGGCTACTTTAGGTTTTTCTAGCAGAGCCTCCTCTTTGACAAGTGCTTGCTCAATGGCACTTAGTTCAATACGCATATTCAGGGGGACTGTCAGGATTGCATTTTAGTGCGTGTGCCTGACTGATTAAGCCGTTTTGTTCTCCCAGTCCAACCCTGATGGTGGCCTTCATAGTGTGCCAGTTACTATAGCGACTGGTTATCACTGCCGCAGACTGTATCACTGTATGGGACCCGGTCATGGAGGCAGTGATCAAATCTATCACACTTTATACAATGCATGGACCTTTTGAAGTTATAAAAGTTATTATGCAATTATGTAAAATAGTGCACAAGTTCTTTATGACCTTTTGAAACAATGTTAGAGCATTTGCAGGCTTTAGGTGATGCTATCATAACCTATTTTGACTTAATCCTGTGATGATAGTATCATATCAATTAATGCCTGTAATGTACATTTGATTAAAAATGTCTTAGTGATATGGTGGTTTACATCATAACATCAGGATTTCACTTTTCATGTGCGTGTGTGTGTGTGTGTGTGTGTGTCTAGAGTACTAATGACGAAGAGAGTAGAGAGGAGTGTTTTCCTGACCCTAGCAGCACTAGATTAACAGCCTGTACAGTGTGGATGTAAAGCTGGAGGACATCAGAGGCTCTCTACACCCGTGCTGATGTGTTGGAGCCTGGCCGCTTAAGAAGTCTTTGCAGGAAAGGTATAGCATTTTGAAATCAATTCTTCAAAAGTGCCAGATCCCTGGACGTTCCCAGATTACAGACTCTCTAGCTGTGGTTTAGCAAATCCCTGGACGTTCCCAGATTCCAGATTCTCTAACTGTGGTTTAGCAGATCCCTGGACGTTCCCAGATTCCACACTCCCTAACTGTGGTTGGTTACAAAGCAGGCGTTTTAGCAGATCCCAGGACATTCCCAGATTCCACACTCTCTAACTGTGGTTGGGTACAGAGCAGGAGTTTTAGCAGTGGAGGGGTCTTTGGTGTATGGTGTAGAGCTGGATATAAGTAGAAAATAACAAAAGCCTGCTCTGGCATTTCAGTGTTTGTACAGAGCTAGTGCTGCCGTTACGTTGCGAGTGCGAATAAGCAAAGGTCATTCTGGAGATCTGTGTGAGTCGAGTGCTGTTTGTTTTTCTGCTCTGCTTATTATTTACTTTCCCCAACTGCTGCAGTGCCCATGGCTATTATTTTTCACCCTGTCTGACCTCTCTGTCTTTCATTTGTCTCTGTTTGTCCTTGTCTCTCTCCCTTCCTCTCTCACGCACTCTTTCTCTGACTCTCTCTCTCTAATTCACTCACTCTTTCTCTCCCCATCTCATTCTGTCTCATCGCTTTCTCTTCTATCTTTAGAATATAATTTCAGCTCCAAGGTAGCTTCTCAGAGTAATGAGTGATTGGGGTTTCACCGAGACATGCTCCCTTTTCATCAAGAGTCTTCTCTGCCGGCGTATATCACAAAGTGCTAGTGCTTTTTTTTTTCTCACTTTGACAACTTTGCCATCCTCCGTGGCTGTGGTTATGGACAGTGGATAAGCTATGTGAACCTCCATCTTTGCTCTTAATCAGCCAAATACACTTGCTTTTACCTTGTTCTCATTCAAGACTGATTGGATGGGGATAGACTCAGGTTTTTTTTTTTGGCGAAGTACTAATTGATTAATCATAGAATGTCCCTTGGGGAACCAATGAAGAGGGAAAACGTTCCCTTTCTTTCTCTCTCTCTCCCTCTCTCTCTCTCTCTCTCTCTCTCTCTCTCTCTCTCTGTGAAATGGAGACGGCTGAGACCAGGCTATAGTTATATCACAACTACAGTACATGTTTTTTGTTCTCTTGACAACCTGTGGTCACTTGCTGTCGGTGCTCAGGGGGTTGCCTGTGTTCAAATTGGATCCTCAGTTTCCATTTCTGCTTCTTTTTGTGCGGTGCACTCTGCTCTGCTGTTTTCACTTCACTGTATACTGTACTTTGTGTGTGTGTGTGTGTGTGTGTGTGATCATATTTGTGCCTGGCCTGTGTGTCTGTGTGTCTGCCTGCCTTTAGACATGTCTTCTTTGTGTGTGTGTGTGTGTGTGTGTGTGTGTGTGTGTGTGTGTGTGTGTGTGTGTGTGTGTTTGTCTGTGTGTGTGTGTGTGTGTGTGTGTGTGTGTGTGTGTGAGGGGGGCCATAATTTGGGGGTATACGTTGCTTTAAACTGAAGTGCACCTTTGGGGATTTAAAATGAATTTGAGCTTGAAGTGTTTGGTTTTCACCCCAGAGCCCATGGATCTCATGTCTAATTCCACCTGCAGAGGCTGCTGGTTCAGATTGAACATTTAATGCATTTCATCTCCATTTTGCATAGATTGAATGAAAGGTGCTCCTGCCTCATTTCATTGTGTGTGTGTGTGTGTGTGTGTGTGTGTGTGTGTGTGTGTGTGTGTGTGTGTGTGTGTGTATGTGTGTGTGTGCATGCATGTCTGGTTTTGATGTATGCATAATGCATATTCCTGTCTGTGTGAGTGTGTGTGTGTGTGTGTGTGTGTGTGTGTGTGTGTGTGTGTGTGTGTGAGAGAGAGAGAGTGTGTGTGTGTGTGTGTGTGTGAGGGAGAGAGTGTGTGTGTGTGTGTGTGTGTGAGTGAGAGTGTATGAAACTAAAGGTCTGGCAGTAAACAACCCCATTTGTATCTCACACTCACTAACTCAGCTGCAGTCTCAGCGGAGCTTCGCTCTGTGGTCGATGAAGATAGACAAAAAACTCTCATCAGGACAAAAAATGATTATATTAGATTTATAAACCTTTAAAAATAAGAATAAAGATGAAACTAAAAGACAAGTTACATTTCAGTTTGCATATTGTAATGAGAGAGTCCACCACACACATAAAATAATCCAGAACCTAGCATGATATGTTGTGTAATATAATTAGTAGCACAACATCTGCACAAAATATAAAGCTACCTTGAACCAACCAAAGAATTTATTTTGATATCAATAAAACATGCCTCATAAGTCGATTTCATTCAGTCATGCAACTAGTTGCTAAAACTGCTACTTTCAAATGTTATATTATCAACACTGAAAAGATCTGATGCTGTTCTGTGTGAATATAGTTGGCAAAAATGTGCCTGAAAGCACAACATATGTTTAGGTTGATGCTTCTGCTTATGGTTCTTAGTAGATGCTTTTGTCCAAAGCGACTTACAGTGACACCAATAAACATCACATTAGCATTAACAGTTTATAGTTTAAGTCATATAACAACTAGATGTACCGCAGAGCGGTGCAAAATATGACCGCTGCCCAGTCCAGCACATGTTTTCCACAAAAATAAATCACGCTAAAAGGCCTATATGATTCTAACTGTCTCACTGAATTGCATTATCCACACTCAATTATCACTGGTATCTGCTAGACAACAAGTACCAAAACATGATTAGTTCATAGATTTCACATTTCACATAAAATTCATTTTATACAACCCCACCCCCATCTTGCCTGTTCATAACTCGGAGAAATTCTTGTGTGCATGTGTGCGTGTACATGTTTATGTTTATGTGTGTGTGTGTGTGTGTGTGTGTGTGTGTGCGTGCTTGTGTGTGTGCCTGCGTATGTGCCTGTGTTTGTGCATGTGCATACATGCGTACATATGTCTACTGTGTGTGTATGTGTCATAAGTATGATTACTGTGAATGTATGTGTGTGCGTGTGTATCTGTTTATGCACATGTGTGCACATGGAATGGGTTAAGATGACCCCTGGAGGCAAACATATGGAAAAAATTGGCCCTACGGTTCTCGAGATATTCACAGAAAACTGTGTCTGCCCTACCCTCCTTTCGGGGGGTCCAGTCCAGCGGGGGGGCTACAGATCAAAACGATGGTTCCATGCTATCCATGTGGGGTTACATGCCCACCAAGTTTTGTGTACCCCGGTCTTACAGTGTCCCGGGAATCCTTGACGGAAATTTGGACAAAAAAAAATCTGATTAAACCTATATGACCGCCGCTTCGCTGCGCTGCGGTCATAATAATAATAACACTAACCATAAACATTAACCAACCACAAAAAATGTATATAATTTTCAGCTGACCCTGATCAATTAGCTACAAAGATATCATTCAAGACTAAAATAGTCAAGCTGTGTTAAGCGAGTGTTAGCATGGATCATTTCATTACATTTAGCAGACACTTCTTGACCAAAGTGACTTACATATGTTAGCTATATCACAAAGGATCACATTGTCCCCGGAGCAACTTGGGGTTAAGTGCCTTGCTCAACAGTGGAAGCCGGGAATTGAACCGACAACTTTCAGGCTACTGCACGCTAGCCCAGCTCCTTAACCACTACACTACCACCGCCCTCAGTGTGTTAGCTAGTATACAAACAGACTAAAATAGTGAAGCTGAGTGTTAGCATGGATCAGAGTTAGCTAGTATACAAACAGACTAAAATAGTCAAGCTGAGTGTTAGCATGGATCAGAGTTAGCTAGTATACAAACAGACTAAAATAGTCAAGCTGAGTGTTAGCATGGATCAGAGTTAGCTAGTATACAAACAGCAGGAATAAAGAAGACGGAGAGTAGTAATGAACTAGAATAACATTACGCCCGTGTCTATTACAAATGTGCAAAACAGTCCACGGAGTGGTGAAGTGCAGTGGGCTCGTCTACAGGCACACAGCCACTAAAGAGAAGTGATCTAGACGGAGCAGTAATAAGATGTAGTGGGCCGGTGCAGATGTGATCTGATGAAGATGACTGAAATAGACTTCTCCCTGTAGTCTTCAGTGGTGTCTCCTCTCCTGCGTCTCTCTCTCCGTGTGCGCCCTCGCTGCCGACTGCTACGCTGGCTGCCATCTTCAATTAGCGATGAGCTAATATGAAACCAGCACTCGCCGTCTCCCGTGCCACGCGGGATGTGGGCACAGCGAGCTCATTTCGCCCACAGCTAGTGCCCGCGTCTTTTTCCCTTCCGCTCCACTTGACGCCGCCACGGCAACAGCGGCGGCAGCTGCAGCAGAGTCCCTGCGGACCCAGGAACGCGCGGAAACGCGGGCGGAATGCGGGCGGAACGCGGCACCGTACCCGCATGCGAGTCCTGCCCAGTCAGGCGCACGTAATAAAGTTGATCAACTTCGGGCGCTGGGGCCTTTTGTCTCGTCTGGAGGCCTCTGAAGCGCTCGGACAGTCTGGCCCATCAGGCATAGCGATGGCGGGGAGCGGATGGGTCGGGGGTGGCAGACGAGCGACACTGCCCTCCATGGTAGAGGGGCTCCACTAAACCTTAAGACCCATGCCACAGTGAGTTACTCTTCCACAGCACCTAAGGCTGGCAGACAGGAGTGGGTTTGGGGAGGGAGGAGGAGGAGGCTTTGGTTTTAATATCTGACCTCCATACTTCCTGAAGATGAACAACTGGGAAGTACACACACAAACACACGACACACAAACACACACACACACACACACACACAGCTCTCTCATACAGAGTAATGGTGTAGAAACAGAAGCTCCATTGAGTTGCTATGAGTGTGTGTGAGTGTGTTTGTGTGTGTGTGTGTGTGTGTGTGTGTGGGGGTGTTTGGGGGGTCATACTCTTCCTATACTCTTCCTCCTTTTGTTGATCACTGTTCAGAGAAGTGACAAATTAGCATGTTATTGTACAATTATTTTTGCTTTGGTGACACTCTATCCAAACAGTCACTTTGAAGTTGACACATTAAATTTGAGGGGGAAAAAAAATTGAATCTGTAAACACCCTGGTACTGCTGTCAGGTAACCTACTCATGCATGCATCACACACACACACACACACACACACACACACACATATACATTTTAATTATTCAGATGAATTTTAATTTCACATTAGAGCACTCTTCTACCATGTCTAATTCATAAATGTATTTTATTAATTATGAAATAAGAAGAAGGTACCAGGGTCTGAATAGAGACAGATTATACAACAGAAAGAGAGTGGCTGCGCTAGCCTTCAGATGTGAACAGACTCTTTCACAGTAGCAGGATTCATCCAAAGGGTTTCTAGCACTCCTGCAGCCTGCCGTTTAGACAACAATCACTTAGCAGGAACTACAATCGCTTAGCAGGAACACAATCTCGCCGCTTTCCTGAAGACATCCGTAAATGCACTGGAAACGCGACTGTGTTGTTGTCTAGTCAGGAGGAGATGAGGTGATGTTGTGAATCAGGTTTCTAGGTGCCCAGTTAACCTAGACAGACTGTTCTTGTTCTGTTTCTCTCCGCACACTGACTGCCCAGAGGCAGGGTCCACAGAGGGTTAACTCTCAGACTCTCGACTTTTACTTCTTGTTCAGAGGAATGTTCAAATTCATGCTTTTAAGCCATACAATTTTTTATTGATTTTCAAAACAAAAAGGGGGTCTTTAATGTTTCAATCGTGAAGAAAGTAAAAAAAAAGAAATTTTCTTTATTTTCTTTATGATTATGACAGTAAAGTGGCAGCTACAATATAGAGGCATTCTAACCCTCTGACTCCTCTGTGTCTGTGTCTGTTATGCAAAGTATTAACATAGCGGACCAAAAATACACAGTAAAAATATTAATCCCATCAACATGGTCACACATATATTCTTCTAAATACCAACCATTCTTTCTCTCTCTCCCTCTCTCTCGTCCCTGGCGGAAGCTGCGTGGTATTGATTTTAATGTGATGGGAGACAGAATCTGTCGCATCCACAATAATTTAAAGTAAGCATATTTTTTCTGTCAGTCATATACATGTATTAATATCCATATTGAGCGCAGAATTGTCAACATTTCAAAAGAAATATAAGTTGAGGAATATTCTAGCTATGCCTGCTGAGAAAGTTATTAAGTAGATAGCTCCTCTCATAGCTAAACACTGTGTTACATGTGTTGTGTCTATATATACAATGACTGTCTGTCTAGTGAAGCTTATTCTGTCCATCTCTCATCCAGCGTGGTCACATTTCCATCCATTTTCCTGAGGGTTGATGATATTTGTGGAAGATAACATTTTGTCGGAAATTGTTATGATTATTGAGGCAATTGAGATGATTACGGATGGCTAGAAAAGTTCACGGTCCCTTAAGTGCTTCTGCTGTGCAGCTGAACTGTTTTATTTCTGTTCAGTGTGTTCCTGCGAGGATGGTGTGTTGGTGTGGTGTGTTTCCTGAACCCTGAAAAGAGTCCTCTGAGCCAGCTGGTACTGAAGCTAACTAACTCAATAACAACAACTAAGACACATCAAGCTCAGTCCAGCTCTGTTTCCCAAGCATCAATTAGAGTCAACAAAATAATGAGGCAATCAAGCTAAATAAGAATATTTAGAGCATTGGACAAACAAAATTACTAATCAAAGTAGAATGAATCCCTATCTGATCCTAAATGATCCTGATGTAACCCCCTATTAGCTTTGGCAACACTATTCCCATACAGGCATTCTAATAAAGCACCTTTGAATTTGAATCTGAATTTGAGTTGTTATGTCTCTATTGGTGTGTGTGCGTGTGTCTGTGTGTGTATGTGCATGTGTGTGTGTACATGTATGTGTGTGTGTACATGTGTGTGTATTGTCTCTGTGTCCTGCCTGTCATCTCCATCTGTCCCTGTGTCTTTTTGCATGCTGTAGGCGACTGCCCTACACACACACACACTGTGATGTCCTAATTACCTTCACCATGGCACACACGCCTGATCAGTAATTAAGGGGCCGGGCAGTAATCAGGTCCTGATTGCTTCATATCTCCTACTGCTTGCTAGCCGTCTATTCTGGAGCAACACACTGTTCGACTCGGCTCGTTAACAGGAAACGCATCATTCACCCAGCACCGGGCCACTCCTGCTGCCACGGTAACGGTGACACCAGCACATGCGCTGCCAAGCGAAGCCATCCCAATTGCAGTCCACTTAGACTGGCCTAAAACTGTTAAATAGTTTGAATAGTGTTTTAGGAATGCCCTGTAAATAACATTGTGTACATTTTTTACAAATATAACACAGATAATGGGTGCTGTGTCCATCCCCTCAAGCTGGGTAGGCCTACTTGGTGATGGCTTGAGAAAAAATAGCTTTTCAAAAAGGCTTTAAAATAGGCTTTCAATAGTCTGTCATTGTGGAAAGTATATGATGCAAGAAGCATATGGTTATGAAAATACTATAAACAAAACTGTTTTTGTTTTTCTCTAGAGGAACTGGGGTGCCGCAAGGATGAACCATTTTATGGTCGTGTACTGTATAAGTACTTGTGTGTGTGTGTGTGTGTGTGTGTGTGTGAGAGAGAGATTGTGAGTGTGAGAGATGCACATGCCTCCATTCCACTCACCAGATTATCACAATGTTATTATTGTTGTATTTTGCCCTCTCTAAGCCAGAGAAACCCTAATAAAATAACAAGACAGCACAATGGACTCTGAATAGAGCCGCACAAGCTGCAGTCCTGAATGAAGGCACTCAATAGAATAATAAATATTCCAATTCCCCAGACTTCACAGGGACAAAGTGAAATAACAGGTGATGACTCTTTTTTTTGTGTGTGTGTTTGTAGTGTATTTATATGTTTATGTGATGATTGTTGTTTGTGTGTGTGTGTAGTGTGTTTGTTTATGCGGTGATTGTTGTTTGTGTGTGTGTGTTTGTGTTTGTAGTGTATTTACAGTATATGTTTATGTAATGATTGTTGATTGTTGATGATTGCTTTGGCAACACTGTTCCCATACAGGCATTCTAATAAAGCACCTTTGAATTTGAATTTGAGTTTGAGTTTGTGTTGTTTTGTCTTTGTTGTTTGTGTTGTGGTGTATTTATATGTTTATGTGATGATTGTTGATTGACAGACCAAAGGTGTTTTCCACAGTAACTGGTTACACATAGTATATTCCTCTAAATACAACTTCTCTCTCTTTCTTTCTCTCTCTCTCTCTCAATTCAATTCAAAGTTACTATATTAGCATGACTGTATGGGAACAGTGTTGCCAAAGCTGTTGTTACATACAATGTTATTATGTTATGGTCTTATGCTCTTATGAGCATAAGACCATAACATAAGAGCATAAGCATAAGAACATAACATAAGAGCATAAGACCATAACATAAGAGCATAAGACCATAACATAAGAGCATAAGAACATAACATAAGAGCATAAGACCATAACATAAGAGCATAAGAGCATAAGACCATAACATAAGAGCATAAGACCATAGGACAACAAAACAAAGACAGAAAGTACATAAGAAGAGGTGGGCACATCAGTGTGGGGTGGACATAAAAGATCTCAAATTAACAGCAGTAAAGAACAAGAGAAATACTGTAATAGTGTGATGTGAAGTGTGTGTGTGTGTGTGTGTGTGTGTGCATACTTGTGTGTGTGTGTGTGTGTGTCTCTCTCTCTCTCTCTCTCTCTGTATATGCTTGTGAATGTATATAAATGAGGCATCCACTTGGGATTAGTACAGCAGTTGTGAATGGGGTTGTCAGATTTCCATGTTAATGAGAGTTCTCCAGCACATCGGGGTTATGCCTGCTTCTGCATTCACAGTTCCTCTTCTTCCTCCTCCACCTCCTCTTCCTCATCATCATCTTCCTCCTCCTCTTCCTCCTCCTCCCCCTCCTGCTCCTCTTCATCCTCCTCCTCATCTTCTTCCTCCTCCTTCTCTTCCTCCTCCTCATCTTCCTACTCCTTCTTCTCCTCCTCTTCTTCCTCCTCCTCTTCCTCATCATCTTCCTCCTCCTCCTCATCTTCCTCCTCCTCCAACCCCCCTCCTCCTCCCTGCGCTGCTGCTCCATCTGTGAACCGGTGGCCAATCAGAGATTTCAAACAAACGAGGGAACAAGTCACAATGCAAAACGCCGTTTCCCCTGTTTACATGCAAACGTGAAACCGGAGTTTTCCCAAATCTACACTTTGGCCAGAGTTTTCTGTGATAAAACCTCCATTTTTTGTGTAAATGAAAGGCCAAACCGCATGAAAATGTGTTTTTCCTATGTGTAAACGAGGTCTTAGATGCAACTCACACATCATCCCTAACATGACCCTACCTCTCACGTAACACATAACCACTGGCCTCACTCCCACCCGCATCGTAAATCATAATTATTTCATCACAGTAATAAGTAATCACAAGTAATAACCAATATCCACAGCAGAGTCACTTCAGCCTGCTATGTGATCAAAAGGCCTCCCTTCAACATATCCCTTCTGAGTCTTGAATGGACAGTTGTTCGGTACCCTGATTGGGCCTTGATACAGTGTTCTGCGCCCTGATTGGTTCCTGATGCAGTATTCTGAGTCCTAATTGGACATTGACACACTGTTCAGTGTCTTGATAGGACATTGACACAATGCTCAGTGCCTTGATTGATTCCTGTAACCCAAAGAGCATATCTATTAGGCCGAGTATCTAGAGAGAGTATCGACAAGATTATAAAATGCTGCTTCAGGGCTTGACTGTGATGTTGCTGGATGAGCGGAGAACACACTGACTTCCTCAGCCTTTATAGATTACGGAGAACAAGTCTGTAATGCAGGGAATAACATGGCCGTCGTAACTGAACTCTCTCCACGCACACTGACAGTCTGGCTTCTCTGGCTCACACAGGCAAGCTGGGGTGTGTACGTACACTCGTTTACAATATAGGATGTGATAGTGCGCAGTGTGTGACTGTGTGGATCTGTCCAAGTCACTGTCAGTCAGTGTGAGGGACAAGGAACAGGTTGAGCACTTGCTCTTTCGAGGAGCTTGAGGGTGTGTGTCTGTGTGTGTCTGTGTCTCATGTGTGTGTGTGTGTGTGTGTGTGTGTGTGTGTGTGTGTGTGTGTGTGTGTGTGTGTGTGTGTGTGTTTTTGCAGCGCTGCAGTCCCGGCTGATATACTGGCTCTGCATAATGAATGACCCACTCAGGAGAGAGCCCTGGTGACGGAGGCCGCCTGCTAACTGATTGGTCTCATAAATCGCCCCTGCACACATTTTAATGCAGCAGCAACCAGCAGCAGCACCAGCAGCACCACCATCCCCATTACCATCACCAGCAGCACCACCATCACCAACACCATCACCACCACCACCAGCACCACCACCACCACCACCAGCACCAACACACATCACCATCACCACCACCACCATCACCAACACCATCACCACCACCACCAGCACCACCACCACCAGCACCATCACCAACACACATCACCATCATCACCAGCAGCACCACCATCCCCATTACCATCACCACCATCACCACCACCACCAGCACCACCACCACCAGCACCATCACCAACACATCACCATCATCACCAGCAGCACCACCATCCCCATTACCATCACCAGCAGCACCACCATCACCAACACCATCACCACCACCACCAGCACCACCACCACCAGCACCATCACCAACACACATCACCATCATCACCAGCAGCACCACCATCCCCATTACCATCACCAGCAGCACCACCATCACCAACACCACCACCACCACCACCAGCACCACCACCACCAGCACCATCACCAACACACATCACCATCATCACCAGCAGCACCACCATCCCCATTACCATCACCAGCAGCACCACCATCACCAACACCACCACCACCACCACCACCACCACCAGCACCATCACCAACACACATCACCATCATCATCACCAGCACCATCCCCATCACCATCACCAGCAGCACCACCATCACCAACACCACCACCAGCACCACCCAGCACCACCACCACCAGCACCATCACCAACACACATCACCATCATCACCAGCAGCACCACCATCCCCATTACCATCACCAGCAGCACCACCCTCACCAACACCACCACCACCACCACCAGCACCACCACCACCAGCACCATCACCAACACACATCACCATCATCACCAGCAGCACCACCATCCCCATTATCATCACCAGCAGCACCACCACCACCATCACCACCATCACCACCACCAGCAGCACCACCATCACCAGCAGCACCAGCTGCACAACCAATGGGCCTGACGATTTCCTCTGAGCTCCAGGGCTCACTGGATACAGCCAGCATTTCATCTACTCCACTCAATCTACATACACACGTTTGGCAAATGAGTAGAAGGGGGAAGTGTGTGTGTGTGTGTCTGTTGTGTTGGGGAGGCTAGGTTGGCTGGGTGTTAGAGTAGGATGCATGGTATGCAAGTGTATGTGTGTGTGTGTGTGTGAGTGTGTGTGTGTGTGTGTGTGTGTGTGTGTGTGTGTGTGTGTGTGTGTGTGTGTGTGCATGTGTGGTGTGTGTGTATGTGTGTGTATGTGTGTGTGTGTGTGTGTGTGTGTGTGTGTGTGTGTGTGTGTGTGTGTCCAGGATGTTTTACTTACGACTGTAATCCCCAACTCGGTCTCTCTCTTCCCCCGCTGAACATTTGGTTCAAAAGGGTCTTAATCCACATATCATCTGACTCACTAATCTCTACACCCCCAAAACACACATAGTCCCACACACATATAAGCACACACACACACACAGACAGACATGTACAAATATATTTAGAGTGCTCAGAACTCTCCTACAATGACAAAGATGAAATAGAGATGTGACAGACGTGATGCATTGCTGCCAAAAACAGAGTAGGCCTATGAATGGCAGGCAGCAGATAACCCAGCCAAATCAAAACAAGCTCTCTCCTGAGAGGATGAATGGCTCATAACCCCACACAATCTAAATAAACCTCCTCTGGTGGCATGAATGACAAACAATATCCAAATAAAACAAACGTTTTAGGAGGATATGAATGACAAATATCAAATCAAAATAAAACTATTCTAATAGTATCAATGTCAGAGTGCCAAAAACTGATCCAAATACCACTGTGATTGCAGTCAAATAGAGATAATGGCAAACCACACACACACACACACAACTACACACACACACACACACACAGACACACACACACACATATAACACCACACACACAACACACACACACACACACACACACACACACACAACTACACACACACACAACTACACACACACACAGACAGACATGTACAAATATATTTAGAGTGCTCAGAACTCTCCTACAATGACAAAGATGAAATAGAGATGTGACAGACGGATGCATGCATTGCTGCCAAACAGAGTAGGCCTATGAATGGCAGGCAGCAGATAACCCAGCCAAATCAAACAAGCTCTCTCCTGAGAGGATGAATGGCTCATAACCCACACAATCTAAATAAAACCTCCCTCTGGTGGCATGAATGACAAACAATATCCAAATAAAACAAACGTTTTAGGAGGATATGAATGACAAATATCAAATCAAAAATAAACTATTCTAATAGTATCAATGTCAGAGTGCCCAAAACTGATCCAAATACCACTGTGATTGCAGTCAAATAGAGATAATGGCAAAAAACCACACACACACACACACACACACACACACACACACACACAGACAGACACACACACACACACACACACACACACACACACACACACACACACACACAATAAGGCGGACTGGCCATCTGGCATACCGGGCATTTTCGGGTGGGTCGACGACCTTTGGGGCGATGGGAATAGGCTATAATTAATATAGGCTAATTTAATTATTTTGGCCAACGATCGGGCCAAAGCTGAAGGCCCATTGGTTACATTTCAATATTGACACTGGACTGATCCAATAACAGCTCATGTCAGGCCCCACCCTCCCATTTTGGCTCAGAGCCAGGATTCTGTGAGTGCATCAAAAGTTAATCATGAGTTGCCTACATCTAAATGCGGCGGGTGCCGGTAGTGACAATTGTGAAAAATTAACACCAATGTAGAAGCTTCAAAACAATATTGCAAGTAGGCTAGCATATTTCAGCAACATGTTGAAGTTCGAGTTTGAACGAGGATGTACAGTAAGCAAGCATACAGAGCAAGGGACAGTGAGCAGGTGGAGAGTGCGAGCCTAGTTGAGGCTAAGATGATAAGAACTCAGTGGTGGAGCACTGAGCAGGTAGGCTGTGATTACGCCATGCTGACTATGGATGATTATGATGGCTTATTAATTGCGTATAATGTAATGATATGGTAGCCTAATAATAACATAGTAAGGCCGTGCTGTGATTAAAATAACAAAAAAAGTGCAACTTAAATTTTCTAAATGAATGATTTGCTAACCCGACAGTAGGACAGCAAAATAGGTCAAATCGGACGGTAATTGTTGGTCAGATTGATCAGTTTCAAGCCAGACGCCCAAAATTCAACATCGATGGCATGAGTGGTGGCTGGTCTCAAAGTAGAGAAGGGTTCTATCTTGGAAGGGTTATCATGGTAAAGAAGGGCTAAAAAAGACTGTAGACTGACGGAAATGTAGGTTACAAAACCTCACGTCATGCACAAGCCAACTAAGCTACAGTAACCCATACGATAGGCTACTGGAAGACACTAAAGATAATTAGTTAATGTAGCTGTACTGTTCCAAAATGT
>NC_063200.1:10751032-10753532 GCF_017589495.1 Alosa alosa
TCCACCCTCTCCACCTCTCATCTCCACCTCCACCCTCTCCACATCTCATCTCCACCTCCACCCTCTCCTCATCTCATCTTCACCCAATGACCCCCTGACCCCAATGATCACTTGAACTCTGAACATCCCCAGGTGGATATCTGTAGGGAGACACCACCTCTTACCTCCACCTCTCATCTCCACCTCTTATCTCCACCTCCACCCTCTCACCTCCACCCTCTCCCTCTCCATCTCCACCTCCACCCTCTCCACCCTCTCCACATCTCATCTCTACATCTCATCTCCACATCTCATCTCAACCTCCACATCTCATCTCCACCCTCTCCACATCTCATCTCCATTTCTCATCTCCACCTCCACCCTCTCCACATCTCATCCTCCACCCTCTCCACATCTCATCTCAACCTCCACCCTCTTCACATCTCATCTCCATTTCTCATCTCCACCTCCACCCTCTCCACATCTCATCTCCACCTCTCATCTCCACCTCCACCCTCTCCACATCTCATCTCCACCTCCACCCTCTCCACATCTCATCTCCACCTCCACCCTCTCCACATCTCATCTCCACCTCCACCCTCTCCACATCTCATCTCTCACCTCCTCCCTCTCCACATCTCATCTCCACCTCTCATCTCCACCTCCACCCTCTCCACATCTCATCTCCACCTCCACCCTCTCCTCATCTCATCTTCACCTCTTATCTCCACCTCTCATCTCCACCTCCACCCTCTCCACATCTCATCTCCACCTCCACCCTCTCCTCATCTCATCTTCACCTCTTATCTCCACCTCCACCCTCTCAATCTCTCACCTCCACCCTTTCCATCTCTCACCTCCACCCTCTCCACATCTCATCTTCACCTCTTATCTCCACCTCCACCCTCTCAATCTCGACCTACACCCTCTCCACCTCTCATGTCAGTTTGGGTGGATGAACAAGGACACCATCTGGACAAACGTGTTGACGCACGGCATTGCTCATGGTGCCCTTCACACACAGAGTGCTAGTTTAGCCACAGCAGGATGAAATGATCACACACACACACACACACACACACACAGAGTGTAGCCACAGCAGGATGAAATGTTGAGTTTTGCTTTGCTAACAGAGAGGACGTGTGAGGGGGGTATTTAGCCTGTGTGTTTCTGAGGCTATGGCCAGCCCTCTTCCCCACACACAATCACACACACACACACACACACACACACACCCTCTCTGTGCCTGGGCCAGCAGACCTCACTCACAGGAAAGCAGGGTGATATATTCGCCAGCTGGACTGGACTCCAGGAAACAGACTCACACACAAATCATAGGCACCAGGCTGACGAAGGAGCGTAGTGGGCAAGAGAGCTGCTGTCCATCAGCTTATTCTCGCCTCTCTGTTCCCTTTGGAGCGGAGCGGAGGGGGGGGGGGGGGGGGCGGGGTTTAATGGGCCAGCCAAACTGACCCTGCAGAGGGAGCATGTGGAACTGGGCTCAATCAGGCCACAGACAGACACACACACACACACACACACACCACACCACAGGCCATCCCTCAGGGGTGTTGTGGAGAAGTGGAAGTTTGCTTTGGTCATTCTGTCACTCTTGCTGTCTTTTATTTTCTTTTCCTGTCTAGCCCTTTCTCTCTCACACATATACATACACACACACACACACACACACACACACACACTTGAGAGATGACCCTCTCTCACATATACATACACTCAGTCAAGTCTCAAATATACTCAGTCAAGTCTCAAATATACTCTATCTATCTCTCTCCCTCTCGCACACACACACACACACACACACAGGGCTAGGATCACTGGGTAGGACACTGGGTAGGACACTTGGGCAGAACACATGGGCAGGACACTAGGCAGGACACTGGGCAGGACACTGGGTAGGACACATGGGTAGGACACATGGGTAGGACACTGGGTAGGACACATGGGTAGGACACTGGGGCAGGACACTGGGTAGGACACTGGGTAGGACACATGGGCAGGGCACTGGGTAGGACTCTGGGCAGGACATGTAATGCGCCTACACTTTTAAAGCTTTGTATGAAACGTTCAGGGCTAGGACCACTCTCTTGTTCTGTTGGGGGAAAAATATTTTATTACATCATTTTGTTTCATATGTTATTGTGGAAAAGTAACACAAAGCATTTTTTTAGTTTCCCTAGACATGGTTCTGTGTATGATAGTTAATGTACATTACTGTAATGAAAATCACAATGATTAACAAAGTTTAAGAATGATTTTCTTCTAAAGTATAAAGGCCTCCTCTAAATAGGAGTGGTTATGATGTGCTGCAGTTATTGAGAAACAAACCCTTAACAAAGTTAAGCCTAAACCCTTAACCTTTAACCCTTAACCTTAACAAAGTTAGCCCTTAACCCTAAACCTTTAACCCTTAACCTTAACAAAGTTAGCCCTTAACCATAAACCCTTAACCCTAAACCCTTAACCTTTAACCCTTAATCTTAACAAAGTTAGCCCTTAACCC
>NC_063200.1:10761032-10771032 GCF_017589495.1 Alosa alosa
CTCGACTCCCTCTTTTGTTGTGGCCTTACCCCTAGGTCATAACAGTATGTACATGTGTATGTTCAAATGAACTTCAAATAAAAGTGATGGTTTGTCAACAATAAAGCATATCTGAAACATTATGTATACTAATAAGATCTAACATGATATTAAGCAATAATCATTCTCTCTCTCTCCCATTTTCTTTCAATGTGTTCCCTCCAATTGCGGCTACACTAGCTGCGGGAGATGTGATTCAAATAAAGAATTATTTCTTTGTGATGTATCTTTTTAGATCCTGCATTAGATGGTTGGTTGTGGGCTTCTCTCTCTCTCTCTGTGTGTGTGTATGAGAGTGAGAGAGAGAGCTCTACCCTGTCCTGTTGTCTGACGAGAAGAGTCGTGGTCCTTCAGCCAGTCTCAGTTCCCCTGGGGGGAATCTGCCCCATTAGATAGATATCAACTCTCTCTCTCTCTCTCTCTCTCTCTCTCTCTCTCTCTCTCTCTCTCTCTCTCTCTCTCTCTCACACACACACACACACACACACACACACACACACTTCTTGAATTTCCCCATGGGGATCAATAAAGTATCTATCTATCTATCTCACACACACACATTGTTGTTGAGTTTCATTTTGGCATAGATGTGAGTTGTTTATCTCCAAGTGTTATATCTTACTTGGCTGTGTGTAGAGTTTTGACATAATGAGCTAAAAAATGTGTGTAAGCAATAGGCAAACACTGTAATTCAACTCAGGACCAGGTACACATGACATGCATTTGAAATCACACACACACCACACACACACACACACACACATGCCTGTGAAATCACTGCCCTGCACACCCTAGCCGGAGATCTGGAAGATTGCTCCTTTTTAATGGGTCTCTGATCGCGCTCATTTGCACAGTGTCAGAAGACAGCTCCCGTGTAAACATCCTTGAGACAACCAAAGCCTTGTTTAAAAACACTGTGTGCTATGTTTGGGTGTCAGAATTCCCACTTGCTCCTTGGCTTGGGCTGAGATTTGTTGCACTGTGATGGGTTTGTGTGGATTGGCACAGGGCCATGCTCTTTGTGTGTGTGTGTGTGTGTGTGTGTGTGTGTTTATATATTCTTCTGTGTGTGAATCTGTATGTGTATTTGTATGCATATATGTGTTTGTATGTATGCATATTTACATACGTGAGTGTGTTCATGTGTGTGTGTGTGTGAGCTGGCAAAATCCCATGTGCTCTTTGTGTGATTACAGAGCTCCTGCTAGTCAAGGGCTCAACCTGTTTGTCTCTCAACAATACACACCCCTATTAACAGCTTTGCAACACACACAGACTCATTCAATATCTCTCTGATATAAGTCCAACGTTTGTGGTCATACGAATGTGTACATGAGTAGGTGTATATATATATAAGTGTGTGTGTGCGTGTGCGTGTGCGTGCGTGTGTGTTTGTGAGTGTGTGTGTGTGTGCGTGTGTGTGTGTGTTTGTGTGTGTATGTGTTTGTGTGTGTGTGTGTGTGTGTCTGTGTGTGTGTGTGTGTGTGTTTGTGTGTGTCTGTGTTTGTGTGTGTGTGTGTGTGTGTGTGTGTGTGTGTGTGTGTGTGTGTGTGTGTGTGTGTGTGTGTGTGTGTGTGTGTGTGTGTGTGTGTGTGGCTTTGACAGCTGGTCTGTATCAGCAGAAAGAGCTCCATAAATTGTTATATCTGTAATGCACTGAGCAGGCAACAAGATGGCTATAAAAACACACACATTGCTGCTGACCACTCTTGCACAGCACATAGACCTGTGTGTGTTTTTGCATGGTTGTGTATATGTGTGTGAGTGAGTGTGTGTGTGTGTGTGTGTGTGTGTGTGTGTGTGTGTGTGTGTGTGTGTGTGTGTGTGTGTGTGTGTGTGTGTGTGTTTATGTGTGTGTGTTTGTGAGAAAAAGAGAGGGAGAGAGAGAGAGAAAGAATCAACCAATATACTCACATTTGCAGCCCTTCAGACCAACAGCAACCTGCAGCTGCATCCTCCTCAGTTGTGTGCTGATACCCAAAGTCACCTAATGTGTACAGTTTGTCAAAAGCTAATGCGTTTCTGTAGCTCAGTTAGTTGCACAAGAGCCCATATGTGTGTGTGCATGTGAAGCCAATCTCAGCACCTTTGCTGCACTGTTTGTACTCCGCAGCTCCAGATTGAGGCCCAGCTTGGGGGAGAGGTTAATAAAGCCGACCCCTGAAATAGGAACTCACACGGCCAGACGCCACACCGCACCGCACCACACCGCACCGGAGCCGCTACCTCCTATATCTCTCCTCTCACATTTCCTATTCAAATAAATACTGCTTTCTCTAGCTAGGGGTATAATGTATTTCAGGGGAGAGGAGGATGTTTATTTTAATGTGACTATCTGTTGAATGATGATGCAGTCTTTAGTCTGGCTCTCTCACTGAAAAGAGCACTATTGAATGGGAGTGTGAAAACAGGTGTGCTTTAGTTGAGTGTTGAATTCGATGGCACCCAGTGAGGAGGACCATTAGCTGCTTTGCTGTATGATGTCTCCACACCTGTGGAGAGAACCAAAGGCCTCATAGTATGATGGGAGCCAGGTAGGGCGAGACACCAGACTGAGTGGGGTGATGATATCGGTGCATGCTTTTCTGACGGCCAACTTGCTGTAGGGATGGTTTGGTAAGTCGTGTTCGGTCTTGTTAGTTGCGGCGAGGATGTTGTCAGATTTGGTTAGTCGCGTTTAGTCGTGTTGGCTGCGGCGAGGATGTTGTCAGGTTGGGTTAGTCGTGTTGGTTGCGGTGAGGATGTCAGGTTTGGTTAGTCGCGATCGGTCGTGTTGGTTGCGGTGAGGATGTTGTCAGGTTTGGTTAGTCGCGTTCGGTCGTGTTGGTTGCGGCGAGGATGTTGTCAGGTTGGATTAGTCATGTTGGTTGTGGTGAGGATGTTGTCAGGTTTGGTGAGTCGTGTTCGGTCTTGTTAGTTGCGGCGAGGATGTTGTCAGGTTTGGTTAGTCGCGTTTAGTCGTGTTGACTGCGGCGAGGATGTTGTCAGGTTGGGTTAGTCGTGTTGGTTGCGGTGAGGATGTTGTCAGGTTTGGTTAGTCGCGATCGGTCGTGTTGGTTGCGGTGAGGATGTTGTCAGGTTTGGTTAGTCGCGTTCGGTCGTGTTGGTTGCGGCGAGGATGTTGTCAGGTTGGATTAGTCATGTTGGTTGCAGTGAGGATGTTGTCAGGTTTGGTTAGTCGTGTTCGGTCGTGTTGGTTGCGGTGAGGATGTTGTCAGGTTTGGTTAGTTGTGTAATAGTAGGTATATTTAGACAGGGATGGTTATCTGTGTGATAGAGAAACAGGGTTAGTTAGTGTTGTGTTGGTGGGGTTGAGGGGGAGTTGGGTACATTTGTGATTATTGGGGTGCGCTGGCATATGGGTTTGAGGTGAGTGAAGGTATGGCAGTGCACAGGTTTCAGGTGAGTGAGGGTATGGGGGTTGAGGTGAATATGAGGTGGGTTTGAGGTGAGTGAGGGGAGGATTACATTGGAAATAATGAAATGGCAGTGACAAAGCATAATGCAACGCTGGCAACGACAAATAATAACACAATAATAAAATGCAACGCTCAGACAACGCTTGTGGAGGGGGAGGGTTGATTAGATGGGTTACAATGGCCAGTTTGGTCAGGTGTGTTATGGTGGAGGTATAGACCAGGTGGGTTGCATTGCAGTGGGCTGTGGAGGTATTGGCTGGCATGGGATTGTTGTGCAACAGTGGTGAGAGGGTATTGACAGGGGGGTTACATAGTAGCCCTTGTATGATACTGAAGATGGAGGTATTGGTTGGGGGTATGTGCAGAGTGACGGTATTGGCCGGGGTTTGGGTGGGGTTACGTGGAGAGTGACGGTATTGGCCGGGATTTGGGTGGGGGTATCTGAGAAGGGCAGGGTGATGGCGGCTGCTCCTCCAGACGGAGGTCTTCTCCCATCTGCCTCCCTTGGCAACTCCACGGTGCCAGCACTGTTTGCAAACATGCTTCTGCCCTGCCCCCCTCCCAGCCCTGAGCATCATGGGACTACAGTCATGTGCAGATATTCCCTGGCTTACTGGTAGCACTGAGGGAGGGGCCGTAGTAACGTAAAGAGACTGATCTCCCCCGTTGTAGCCAACAGCCACTTCTCAGTGATGAGCAAACATGATTTCTCACCTCACCTCCCCTCTCCACCTCCATCCCCCTCTCCACCCCTCCACCTCCATCCCCCTCTCCACCCCTCCACCTCCATCCCCCTCTCCACCCCTCTCTGGAGGGAAGAAAAGAAAGATTGTTCATTCATCAGCCTGTGGGCATCTGTGCTGCTCTCGGGCGTTTGAGATCGGTGTGCAGCATAGGTTACATTTGCAAACATTTGCAATGGTAATCACGGCACTGATTGCAGCACACTATGTCTATAGGAATACACGCAGACGTTAGCTACAGTATGCGTGTGGCTCTTTTCTGTGTGTACTGCACAGCGGGAGTCAGGCAGTCAGGGTCATGATTGTGCTGACCTTTGCCGCCGCTTTCTCTCTTAGAGGAGTGTTTATGTGTCATCAGCGCCATTCGCACAGCGTGCATCCACCGGGGCAAAGTTTGGCAGAGCATCACTTTCTCTCTCTCAGGGCTATGGAATATGTAGCTCCCAGTCACAATTGCAGTATGATGCTGTAACACTGCCAGGTTAAAACAACCCAGTAAAGAAACATTTTATTGCCATTCCCATTTAAAGGAGAGGTTTACTATTCTAATCAATTGCACCTTTGTTAAATGTCAGTGAATTGTTCCTCACACAGTCTTCCCGCCATACTTTCAGTGTTCAATGTGTGTGTGTGCGTGTGTGTGCTTAAAAATAGTGTTTTGGCACAGGTGTTCATACACTCAGGTGTTCATTGGTTTGTGAGCTATACACAAATCCAGCCAATCAAAGAAGCACAGAGGAGGTGGGTGTTATTTGATTGGATATTGAACTCACATATGTCCTGTACACCTTGCATGCTCACCATCCTTCCTGGGAAATGTACCGAGGTGGACACCTTGTGTGGACTCATGTGGAAGCATTGAGCAACTTTTGGAGAAACGTTGTTGGGCAATCCCCGGACCTGTTCCTAGTGTTCTGATTTGGTGATTGCAACTTGCCCACTGTTGCCCACTGAACATTTTATGGTCTCCAGGTAATTTTTCACCCAATATATATATATCAAGAATATCACTGGATAGCCGGATAAGAGTGGGATCAGCTGTTCCTTCTGCGCCATCTCCAGCATTGGCACTGCTCTTGTTTACCTCAGTGGGCACCTGGGTAACTCTCAGTGGCATAGTGCCCACTGAAACGATGTGGGCGAGTGCCCACCCAGACTTTGGTTGCATTTTAACGTAATCCCCCTAGAGACTTTGAATATGACAACATTTCAGATAATTGTGTCATTATGATTCTTTCTACTACACTCACCATCCCCACTCTAATTGTGCCCACCCAAAATGTGAGCTTGCATGGCACCCCTGGGTACAGTAAAACAGCTGAGCGGGGTCCAGAGCCAGGGTGAAACAAGTCCGGCCAGGAAAAGCCTCTTCCCGCCGCTGACAACAGGTCAGTAAGGAAATGTCCAGTCAGACATAGCTACCATGATGACCCCACAGTTTCTCTCTCTCTCTCTCTCTCTCTCTCACTCTCGGGATATGCGTCTGTGTGCATTCCTGTCCCCCGATGTTTTGAGCCACAGCCTGCGTTGGGAGTGGATAGCACAGCATGTAAGCAGATGGCATGAGGCAGGTAAATCCTCCTGAGGGGCAGATCTATACAAACTGACTTTGTGGAACAGTGTCAGGGGTGTCCTCCTGACAAAGCCTCTGATAGATGCACAACGGAGTACACCTGGTTAATGTGTGTGTGCGTGTGTGTGTGTGTGTGTGTGTGTGTGTGTGTGTTTAGCTTTCTGTATGTGTGTGTGTGTGTGTGTGTGTGTGTGTGTGTGTGTGTGTGTGCAGCATGCATGCCTGTGTGCCCAAGTGTGTTGACTTTATATCGGTTTGTGTGTGTGTGTGTGTGTGTGTGTGTGTGTATTGGTGGTGTGTTGCCTGCATCTGTGTTTGTGTGTGTCTGTGAGTGTGTGGTTCCTGCGTGAGTGTGCTTTTCTTGTGTGTGTGTGTGTGTGTGTGTGTATGTGTGTGTGTGCATGTGTGCCTGTGTTAATGTTTTATGGTGGAAATCACTGTGTGTGAGGTGACGGGGTAAAGAGCCCATTATGAAACAAACTGAGCGCTGATGAGGTCCTGAGGGTGTGCCGGTGGAGTAACAAATGACAACCTGGCGATAGCCTGGTCCATTTAGCCAAGCTCAGCATGTGGACGGCACCGTAGCGGGGGCGATGCGACCAGCTGAACACAAACATGCCATCAGCAGTATGGTCGTTTTTGTTTTTTCAAAATATATATTTTTTGATCGAACCATGCTTAGAGATTGTGGTGTCCTGTCCACGCTGTAGCCTATAACTGCTCTGAACACTATAAGATGCCGGCTTCCTAAATTAGCTTAACTATGACTTAACTTAAGGTGCCTGCTGAAATGGTATGTCGCTTTTGTTTTTTAACATGCGTGAAGCTGAATTGATTCGTGTATACCCGTGGGAAAAATCACTGAGACACCGTAACCACGGATGCCTTCTCGCCAGAAGAGGGCATTCGGATTCTGTCTTACAAAGTTACCGCACGACAAGCAGACGAGATGTTAACCAGTGAAAAGCCTCCTGCTCCGTTTTTGTCCGATGTGGGGTTGATCGTCGAAGACAGAGATATTGTTCAAACAGAAGTACGTTTACCTGTAGTGTTTTATTATTGTTTTCTGCAAAGCGACTGAAGCTTTCTGCGGATTTCATTTTTTTATTTTATGGTGTGTGTGCGATGCGAACTCCTTGTCAGTCTAGTGGGCTCCACTCAAACGCACTCAGACGCATTCTCACAAAGGGAAGCTGGAGCCGTCCCCGGTCCCCGTCTCTCGGGAGAGAGCCAGCTTGCGCAGTGTGCCAGAATGGATAGACGTGAGGTGGCGAGAACGTCTTGTCTGGGAATTTTCAACTTAACATGGTGGTGTATTGCTTTATGTAACTTGGATGTGGAATAGTCTGGATTCTTTTGCATCCCGCGTTGACAGCATCAAATCGTGGAGAAGACCCGTATTGTTTTGACGCACTGACTGTATGTATAGTTGCACGTACTTTTGTCAAATCAACTGAGCGCCAAAAAGAGATATGTTCCATGGGCTTGTCCGTTTGACATTCGGATATCACGGATCTCACCGGTGTTCTGGCGGCAGCCGTTAGCAGGTGCGCGTCAAGATCAGCGGCTGCGCGAGCTGCCGAGGTCCTGCAACAGAACCGAGCCGAACTGATCTGAGCAGTGTGAGTGTGTCATGCGGAGTCGTCTGTCGGCCGCGAGAAGCCTCTAAACCCCGTGGACAGGAGCTGAAATATCAGCGGACATGGGTGAGTGTGGCCGAATGCCCGAACTATGAAAAACAGCCGAAACCTGCAACCTCAGCGGTTGCGTGTGTAACCTTCAATTCCCTTAAATAGATTTCACCAGCGCGTCGTGCTAAGAGTTGATATCACCGTCGATGTAAATGTGTTGTATCGCATTGGTGCTACGTGTTAAATGTTTTCTTAGTGAAATACTACCTCTTTTTGTTCATCAATAGTGTTTTTTTCTTTAATTGTAGAGATATCCAAGCGCGGTAGATTCCCTTGCAGTTCCCTTCAGGTCTAATGAACAGGTAGCCACGCAGCGAATATACAATTATGTATTGCACATACCCAAAACACAAAAAACGCTATTTGAAGCCTCTATAAGTGTATTTTTAATCGATGGCTCCCTCCTGCCTTTCCCCCAAATGGTTTACGGAATGGACCGAATCCACTGTGTTTTCTGGACCCAGATTGCCTAAGGTGTCTCGTAATGGAGGTCAGCGAACTTTATGCAACATATTTTGTGCATAATTGTGTATGGCGACAGATATGCTGATTTATTGGATAACTGCGTTGAGTTAGTAAAGTGATTTACTAGCCACGTAGCCTAATTCTCGTTTAGGATAGGACGTTTCCCCCCTTGGCGTTATTGACGTAGCTGTATTTGGCCAGCTCTGCTGCTCCTCGTTTGTTCGGTAAATCGTAAACACACCTATGCACATATTTTGTGACTTGTCATCAGGTGTCCCTTACCCCCCTCTCCCGCCCACCACGATGGCGCGCGGCCGCGCGCGTGAGCGCGTGTTGGAAAATGGAGAGAGACAGAGAACGAGAGAGAGAACAGAGTATTTATCAGATCAAAATCTGACTCCTCAACAGCCTCCTAAATTATTCTGACTAATAATAACTGGGCTTCCGTTTGTATGAAATGATCAGACTGATTTAACTCTCGTCCAGCCCGAATGTTTCGAAATCAAATGAGATCAAACTTTGAGAAGATATTTGGCCAATGAGTAAATGCTTTTTTATGCCACTCTAAAATTTCTGAGCATATGCTTGACTAACATACTGTATATGGACATCCAGCCGACTTATTGATTTCTGAGCAATTCATGGGTTTCATGGATGTGGCATTCTGCCCAAGATGGCAAATAATTTTGCCGCTTTATTTATCTCACGAAATTCTGATATGTATCCAAGTCGGTGAACATGCAGAAAAATAAATGCATTATCGACCTCCCGCTCTCTCGTTCTCCGTGTTTTGATGTGCTGATATTTGTGCGTGTTCTTGAAATAATTGACCGCATACCTCTGTCCTAATAACAGCAGAGCATGCAATATGGTGCACACAGTGATCAGGAATTGAACTGGAGTGGGAGGTGAATGTGTGGGAACAAGAAGTCAGACTGTCGGTCAGCATGCCGTTTGAACAGCCCATTTCTTTCTGCTGAGTTCGGTTACACGCGTGGAGCCCCGAGTTGGCCTGCCATGTCCTGTAGATCTCTTACATTTCATGCACCAATCCAGGTCTGCATGGTTGGGTGATGCAGAGTCATGTACTGTAGACTGCAATCAGATCAACAAACTGTAAGAGATCTAGGCACCAGTCAGCGCACATTTAGCAAAGTTAAGATTTAGATATTTACATTAGCTTAATTATATTATATGTTATTATATTATATTATTATTATATCGTTATAGATAGATGTTATCTATTCATAATGACTATGAGGCTGTGACAGAGGTGAAATGCTTTAAAGCAATTGACGTGTTTGTGATGTTTGCGAAATGCTCAGGTCTCAGACATGGTGCTGTTTCTGCTCGTTTAGTCTACCGGTTCTGCTGAGGTCGCGCATTCACTGCCGTTACCTTCTCTGTGCACTGGGGGAAGGTTGGGTGTTTAAAATAAACACTCTGATGCACGGAAGCCTGCATGCTCCAGATGAGTGATTGGTTGTGATGGATTTAAGGCTTCTAGATTTATTTGAATGGCAATCATACTGGTGCTTACTTCTGACACTTGTTATTTATAACCGTAAATGAATTCGCCAGCGAATGAAAATGATGTATCTCTCCCGCAAACATCTAGACGCACATTCACAACTGATAACTTTTGCATTTTTCATTGCCTTAAACGACAATGTTTTAGGATGTGTGTGTGTCAATCCTGTCGACTACTTTAGTCAGTTGAACTGAATATAAACTGCTTTGTAAGCATTGTCTGAAAAAATAACTTGGCTGTGCAATCAGACATAGAATGGATTACATGCCAAAAGATGATTTGGTCAGAATAGGTTGCATATAATGTGCTGTACAAGAATGCTATGCACTGAATGCTTGTGGCTTGTACAGCTTCCAACAGTGTAAATAACCTGTCCACAATGGAGCACCAAAATAATTACCTCCCCAGAACACACAAATGTGCCTGCAAGTGGCCCTACTCTTCTCCTCGGTGCTCTGACGCAAAGCACACAGGCAGCAGCGCAAGCAAGTGTGTGTGTGTGTCTGTGTGTGTGTGTGTGTGTGTTGGGGGGGGGGCTG
>NC_063200.1:10773532-10781032 GCF_017589495.1 Alosa alosa
CACTGCTGACGGGGACAGCTGGAACGTGCCCTTGTGAGAGGGGGGGGGGGTGGAGGGAGTTGGAGAAGGGGGTTAGGTGGGGGTTCAAAACCAAATGACAAAAACATCCTCACCCCTCCCCCCCCCCTCCTCTCCATCTTGGCCTGCGTGCACGAGTGACCGAGCTGGGCAGAGCAGACCACTACGGAGTGGAGAGTGGAGAACGGGGTGGAGTGGAGCTGTGTGGTCGGGGTTGAGCGGTTAATTGATGTACATGTTTATAATTAGGAGTGGCTCAGCCCCGCTCACCCAGCATAACTGATTAGAGGTGACGGAAGCTGACTCAGGGATGAACCCACTGCCAACATCACAGCCGGATCACAGCCACATCAGAGCCGGAACAGGGCCAGGCAGGCGGAGTAAGCTCTCCGTTGGTTTAGGGCTGCACAATAAACTGACATTGCAAAACAAACAAAAAATATATATTATTCACTAATTGGGAGGATTTTGTAGGGGAGTGCATCTTCAAAGAAAATAAAAATAGTCATTAAAAAAAAAGCTGGAAAATGACATTTTGCATTCTGAAGACTTTTGTTTTGCTCTTGTATCACACAGCAAAACAAGCTGTAGCAGGCAGGTAATTGAAGAGTCAATTTGCTTCTCTGGAAAGGTGCCTGTTGTAGCGTTGCATTTTTTAGTGCCTTATATAATTGTAAGATGTCTGAGCGTGTATGTGTCAGTCCTGTTGACTACTTTACAAAGGTTCTTATTTCTCATGACAGTTCAGCTGAATTTAAACAGTGCCTGAAAAGAGCAACTCGGCAACACAATCATGTAAAAAGATGAGTTGGTCAGTGTGGACTGTGTTGCTGCTTATTTGCTGCTTTAGAAGAATTCTGTGCACTGAATGCTTGTGGCTTGTCCTGCCTCCAACAGTGTAAATAACCACCTGTCCACAATGGAGCACCAAAATAATTACCTCCCCAGAACACACAAATGTGCCTGCGAGTGGCCCTACTCTTCCCCTCGGTGCTGTGTGTGTGTGTGTGTGTGTGTGTGAGTAAGCAAGCGAGGGAGGGAGGGAGCCCTAACAGCGTGGCTAATTGATGTTTCTTTTTTGGGAGCGTTTTGCTTTTATTTAGATAGGACATGAGAGACTGATCATGGTTTTATTATTTCTTTTATTGAGACAGGACAGTAGAGATTAACCATGGGGTTTATTATTTCTTTTATTGAGACAGGACAGTAGAGATTGACCATGGGGTTTATTATTTATTTTATTGAGACAGGACACTAGAGATTGACCATGGGGTTTATTATTTATTTTATTGAGACAGGACAGTAGAGATTGACCATGGGGTTTATTATTTCTTTTATTGAGACAGGACACTAGAGATTGACCATGGGGTTTATTATTTATTTTATTGAGACAGGACAGTAGAGATTGACCATGGGGTTTATTATTTCTTTTATTGAGACAGGACACTAGAGATTGACCATGGGGTTTATTAGTTATTTTATTGAGACAGGACAGTAGAGATTGACCATGGGGTTTATTATTTCTTTTATTGAGACAGGACACTAGAGATGGACATGAACTGAGTGGGAGGGAAGGATGGGAGCAGGAGCAGGAAATGTGTGTGTATTAAACCCATCAGGCTCGGGTCCCCATGGGAACAGAAATCCATATATTTTGGGATGCTTGGACCAGAGTTTCCACTTAAAGAAAATGAGAGCTTTCGTTTTCTGGACATTTTGATATGTCGGTCAAATATTCTATTATCACTTCTTAATTAGTCAAGTTGAGGAAAACTGGAGACAGGCTATGTAACTTAAAGAAGGACATAATCAGGCCGTATAATGCAACATGTTCATTAGCCTAACTTAAACATGCTTAGCTAGTCTCAGTTTAAAGATCTAGCCAGTCTTTATGCTGTTTTCATGGAAAGCAAGAATCCGCTTTGTTCGTTGTTTTAAATAGGCTTGTTTGTTACTCCCAGGTTATCTCCAGTGGTTCAACAGTTTCACTTGTGCAGATGTGCACACACAATGAGCACTCGCACCACTGCCCCCTAATGCTATGCCTCTTTATTTGATAACACTAAATTAAGAAATATTTCCTATTCTGGAAAAGGTTTAGTTTCTTTTTCTTTCTGTCCGCAGTTCAATGATAGCCTACCATTCGATTGTGCCGCAAATTATCCACGGGGCCCTAACCCTGCAGATCATAGACAGAGGAAGCATGCTCTGGGAACAGAACACAGTTGCATGTCCAGTGGGTCTGTCTACACGGAAAATGGCAAGTGTCTGGGTGTAGCCGCACACCCCGCACCTCCACTTCCAACGTTACTGATTCCGACAGATAGGCCTACAGTACGCCCGACACTTCGGCTTTTTCTCTGGTGGTGGTGGAGCTGACCGGACATCTGAGGCTTCAGGCGTTACCGATTTACCATCATCCATCGCATAAAGCGTGCGCTTCCTATTTTGTAATGCAGCATATGTGTGTTGTTTAATAACTTTCAAACTGTAGAGTCTGTTCCTTTAAAACATAGCCAAAGGACATTCTTGCTTCGGTATAGGCCTACATATTAGGCTTATTCTCCAATTCAGATTGTGGATTGTGTTAGGGGGTCGGAATTATTAGCCAATTAATTTAATCAGACAATTTGACCGGAGAGATTTCATTTTTTTTTTAATTTATTTTTTTTTAATTTAATTTGTTTCCGGCCAATGTCCGGCAATTACCGGACAACGAAAACCCTTGCTTGACCACAGCTCTCCCTTCCTGTTGCTATATCTAATCGAATTGCTATCCTCTCTTCTCTTCCCTGTGTGTTTTGTGTGTGTGTGTGTGTGTGTGTGTGTGTGTGTGTGTGTGTGTATGTGTGTGTGTGTGTTGGTGTAATTCCAGGTTCGGCCATGCGGCGGCGCTGGTTCATGGTGCCCCTGCTGCTGGTGCAGGCGTGGCTGTCGGCGTTGCCGTGCCTCGCGGAGCGCCCGTGTCCCAAGAGCTGCCGCTGCGACGGCAAGATCGTCTACTGCGAGTCCAGCGCCTTCCGCGATGTGCCCAAGAACCTGTCAGGCGGCTGCCAGGGCCTGTCGCTGCGCTACAACAGCTTAGCCGGTCTGCGCGCCGGTCAGTTCGTGGGTCTCAACCAGCTCATCTGGCTCTACCTGGACCACAACTACATCGCCAGCGTGGACGCGCGCGCCTTCCAGGGCATCCGGAGGCTGAAGGAGCTCATCCTGAGCTCCAACAAGATCACCATGCTGCACAACACCACCTTCCACCCGGTCCCCAACCTGCGCAACCTGGACCTGTCCTACAACAAGCTCCAGGCTCTGCAGCCCGGTCAGTTCCAGGGCCTGCGGAAGCTGCTGAGCCTCCACATGCGCTCCAACTCGCTGAAGAACATCCCCGTGCGTCTGTTCCAGGACTGCCGCAACCTGGAGTTCCTGGACCTGGGCTACAACCGCCTGCGCAGCATCACGCGGAACGCCTTCTCGGGTCTGGTCAAGCTGACTGAGCTGCACCTGGAGCACAACCAGTTCTCCAAGATCAACTTCTCGCTGTTCCCACGCCTCTACAACCTGCGCGCGCTTTACCTGCAGTGGAACCGCATCCGCTCCATGAACCAGGCGCTGACGTGGACCTGGACGTCTCTGCTGAAGATGGACCTGTCCGGCAACGAGCTCCAGGAGATCGACCCCGAGGTGTACCAGTGGATGCCCTCTCTGCACACCCTCAACCTGGACTCCAACAAGCTGGTGAACGTGTCGGCCGAGGCCGTGGCCAACTGGGTGTCGGTCACCACCATCAGCCTGGCGGGCAACATGTGGGACTGCGGCGCCGCCGTCTGCCCCCTGGTGGCCTTTCTGAGGAACATCAAGGGCGGCACCAAGGAGATCACCATGATCTGCGCCTCGCCCAAGGAGCAGCAGGGCGAGAAGGTCATGGAGGCCGTGGAGACCAACGGCGTCTGCAAGCTCACTCCGACCGCCAACGCACCCACCGACGCCCGAACCCCCGCCGAGACCGAGCCCCGACCCCACACGCCCCTCACCTCTGGCCACGGGAGGAAAGCGGTCGAAGCAGGCACCCCCTGGGTGTTGGCCACCCCATTCCCCCCGACCCAGTCGGCGGAGCCGCCTCCTCCCGACCAGGACCGGGAGCCCGTGTCCTTCCACAAGATCGTGGCGGGCAGCGTGGCGCTCTTCCTGTCGGTGGCCATGATCCTGCTGGTCATCTACGTGTCGTGGAAGCGCTACCCGAGCAGCGTCAAGCAGCTGCAGGAGAACTCGGCGTCGGCGCGGAAACGCCGGAAAAAGGCCCGCGAGACGGAGAGCACACTCAGCTCTCCACTGCAGGAGTACTATGTGGACTACAAGCCCGCCGGACCCGAGGCCAGCGACGTGCTGGTCAACGGAACCGGACCCTGCGCCTACTCCGTCTCTGGCTCGCGTGAGTGTGAGGTAGGACACACGCTGCATGCTCTGCTGCCACCCTGCTGAATGAACACACACACACACACACACACACACATGCAGACACACAGACACACTAGTACTCACACATACTGTACACATGCACACACATTTAAAAAATGCCCACACATACAGTAACATACTCACACAAATACACACACGCACACACACACACACACACACACACACACACACTGACTGACACACACACTGACACACACACACACACACACACACACACACACACTGACTGACACACACACTGACACACACACACACACACACACACACACACACACACACACACACACACACACACATAATCCCACAAATACACACACTCAGCCTTCTTCAGGGCTTCCTTTGTTTTTTAGGAGAACACACGTGATGGTAATCTCAACTCCCCACACACACACCACGTCTGCTGCCTGCTCACACACACACACACACACACACACACACACACACACACACACACACACATACACACACACACACACACACACACACACACACACACACACACACACACACACACACACACACACCGGCCTGCTGCCTGCATGTGTTTTGTTATGCAGGATGTAAACGCTGATAAGATGCTTGATATATCTCCAGCGTTAGGTTTTAGGGCCACTTGTATTATCTGTGCTGTCCTCTGGCAAAAAGCAGCTTTTCTATGAACAAGAAATCGCTGCCTGTTCACGAGGCTCTTCGTTATTCTCTCTTTTCTGTACCTCTGAAAGGAGGCAGAGGTGAGAGCAAAAAAATGCACATGTTGATGTTGTGTATCACCCGCGGCGGCGTGCTCGCTCTGTTCCGGGTAGCCATATACGGGTACAGTACACGGCAGCCTCGCTGAAATAAGTGACAGTGTTATTCTTCTCGAATTCAGAGAGTTCTTTTCATGTGTGTGATTGCCCATTTATTCTTCTCCAAAACGGCCCATTGATTTATTTTTTTCCCCTTCCTCCCTGTCCCAGCTCTCAGTAGCCAGCTTGTCAATGCCACAGCTTTTCCCGTACATAAGCCCGGCCAATTTCAGCACAATAGCCGGCAGCGTCCCGCTGTGCTTGCAGCGTTTGAATTCCACAGGGCCTGTGTTTAGTCTTCAGCCGGCTCTGAGCAGAGCGGACCGCTGCCTTCATGTTAACATACTCACTGTCATCAAGGGAGCAGAGAGGAACACAGTACTATACACCCAGACCGACAGACAGACAGACTGACTGACTGACAGATAGACAGACAGACAGACAGACAGACAGACTGATAAGATCAATTGATAGATAGATGGATCAATTCAAAAAGATAGATTTACTGATAGATACGATCAATAGGTAAATGGAAAGGTAAAAGGAGAGCTATGTAGTATATAAGATAAAATGAAGATATCTGTGTATATTATCTGTATAATACAAAATAATTGTACTACAGTAATGCATTATCCCTTCCATAGTACAGTACATACTGCTGCAGGAGAGTGAGATTGTTATGGTGGAGGAGGTGGAGGAGAGTGAGATTGTTATGGTGCAGGAGGTGGGGAAGAGTGGGTTTGTTATGGTGGAGGAGATGGAGAAGTTGTGCTCTGGAGCTGCCCACTCACTCACATAACACTACATCACTGGCAGAGACACACACAATAAGGCGGGGATCACATTAGCCAGCAGCAAGCGGCAGGTTTCTATTGTTCTCTATGGTTCGGCAGCGGAACGGTGGCAACGCTGGCGTAACGCTAGCGTTGAACAAGCTGAGCGTTGAACTTGGTTCAACTTTCAAAGCGCAACGCGAACGTATTCAATTGACAAACCGTTTGTGTTGCTTAGGAATGAGATAAAACTTATTATGGTCTGAGCGTTGCGTTACGTTTGCCGCTGCCGCTTGCCGCTGGCTGATGTGATGTGATCCCCGCCTAAGACTGCTGCTTGAACCGCAGTTTGGTTGTTTACACACACAATGGCACAGAGTATGCTGAGGACTCTGATGGGGTGCACCAATGATTGGCTCAAAAGAGTGCACACAGGTGTGGCGCTCATCTGATTGGCTCAGAAGAGTGCACACAGGTGTTTGCGCTCCACTGATTGGCTCAGAAGAGTGCACACAGGTGTGGTTCTCCACGGGGCCTGCTAGGAGGCTAACGCTGAGTGTTTGTTGGTGCTTCCTGTGATATTGTGTCTTTGAGCAATGACTGCTCTTCTCGGTGAGAGCCCTTGTTGATGCGGGCGGCGATGATGATGATGACACACTTCAGCGATGCGGCTCTGAATGTCTGTTGTTTTCATCGTGTGTAATTGGGGCCTCGGCTTCTGTTTGAGTGCATCTTGTGAGAGCGTTGTCTTGTCTTCGCAAATGCTGCCTCGCCGCCTGCGGGTGTGTCTTCTGCTGAAATAAGGCATCTCAAGAACACAGAGGCTGTCACTGGTGTGTGTGTGTGTGTGTGTGTGTATGTTGAGCTTAATGGGTGTGTGCATCGGGTCAAAAATGTAATTGCTTATATAATAAACAATATCTGAGACGTGCTAGGGGCAACAAAAAATAAATAAAAGCAGCAAAAAAAAATGAAACATAAGTACTAATAAAAAAGCGTGCTGCCATCTCATATAAGAGATTTCTGTGTTTCCTTCTCAACGGTAAGGCGTGTAAGGGGACTTCAAACGCTTACGGCATTGGGGAGCGTAAGAGAATATCGCCCTGCGAATCCTGTCTCTCACCGCTCCTCTCCTCGCCTCCTGCACTCAACGCTTCCTGTTTGATCTGCACTTAATGAGCCTGTTAGATCACCAATACAGCCATCTCGCGCCGCGCCACGCTACCTGGCTAAGGAGCAGAGAGTGTTGCCGCCTCTCTACTTTACTTGCACTACCCGTGCCAGTGAGCTTGTTTTTAATCTCACCTTCTTAGGCAGAAAAGAAGAAACTCCCTGTTTCTTTTTGGGTTCTCTCCCTTGGCCTTCTTTTTGCGTTCGACTGCTCTTCATGCTGTTCTTCATGTCCAGATCTTTGATTCTCACCCGAGCCTTAGCACGGGAGCTCTGCG
>NC_063200.1:10788532-10793532 GCF_017589495.1 Alosa alosa
AAGAGAAGAGAAGAGAGGAGAGGGAATGAGGGTCCATGTGAGAGATGTCCTGCTCAGAGTGCCGGGAAAATGGACACTACGTGGGAGGAGGACGATCACACACACACACACACACACACACACACACACACACACACACACACACACACACACACTCTCTGAGAACTCTCAGAACTCTCACAGCCTGATTTCCCAGCAGCTCTTCACAACAGACTCGCTTCTGCAGGTTAGATGTGTCTGCATGAGCTGAGCATCCAATCAGATTAGATATTACATTTTACTTATCTGAGCATACATACAAACCCAGAAACACACACACACACACACACAAACAAACCCAGACACAGACACACACACACACAGAAACACACACACGCACACACACACACACACACACACAAACAAACCCAGACACAGACACACACACAGACACAAACACACACACACACACACACACACTCACACACACACCGCACACACACACGTACACAAACCCACACACAAACCCAAACACACACACACATACACAAACACACACACACATAATATATACACATAATATGTAATATGGTAGCAGTGTCTTTTCCTCCATCTGTCTAATATGGCAACAGTGTGCATGCCTGAGTACTGGACCGCTTGCTGACTGAATGGCTGCGGTTGCCGTGGCGCTCCATCACCTCTCCCAGCGGCCTCCTTCATACTAGAGCCTGTGGCAGCTTATTTGCCTCTGAACTGGCAGGGCACAAGGGTGAGATTTCTGAACATCTCCCTCCCCTCTGTTTGGGCTTTAGCAGGAGGAGGGCGGTGGTGTTATACGTCTATTAGGTGTGTTTTGATGTGTGTGTGTGTGTGTGTGTGTTATACGTCTATTAGGTGTGTTTTGATGTGTGTGTGTGTGTGTGTGTGTGTGTGTGTGTGTGTGTGTGTGTGTGTGTGTACTATACGTCTATTAGGTGTGTTTTGATGTGTGTGTGTGTGTGTGTGTGTGTTATAAGTCTATTAGGTGTGTTTTGATGTGTGTGTGTGTTTGTGTGTGTGTGTGTGTGTGTGTGTTTGTTTAGGCATGATGTGTTCTGATTGTGCACAGTGGGGAGGAGGGATAGGAAGCAGCCTGAAAGCCTAATTAATCCACCCTTCTTTAATTAGCCTGTGTACCCTCTATTATACGCTTTCCAGTTTGCTCTCTGTCACTCTCACTCTCTTCTCTCTATCTCTCTCTCTCTCTCTCTATCTCTCTCTTGAATACTATCTCAGACCTCACACATACATATGCACACACACTCTCAACCTGTCTCTCTCCTTCGCCCTCTCTCTTCCTCCACCCTATTCTCTCTGTTCCTCTTCTCTCCTCTCTCTCTCTCCCTATGTTTGTGTGTGTGTGTGTGTGTGTGTGTGTGTGTGTGTGTGTGTGTGTGTGTGTGTGTGTGGACACTGGCAATCTGCTGTGCGCTGATAAACACGCCCTGTGCTGCCCGTTGAGGGCGGTTGAGTGGCAGGGGCAGGTGTCGGTGTGTTGTCATGGTGCGTCGCCGTGGCAGCCCCCAGCGAGCAGAAGACAAAAGCCCAGCTGCGTCGGGCCATCCCTGAGAGCCGCCACGCCCTGACCCGGAAATGTCCAGGCCACACGGAACCTCGGGAGGACAAGGAGGAGGAGGAGGAGGAGGAAGAGGCTGTGGTCAGTGTGTGCTCTCCTGTCTGGCATTGGGCCTGGACATCACACCCAGCCGCCCGCTGCTCCCATCGATTAGGATCATGCCGCGCTGCTGGATGCTGACTGGCCGGCCCTGGGGTTAACGTGCCTTCTGGCCCCTGTTCTGGCAGGCTGGGGACGCCAAGATATGGACTGCCTTCACCGACTGAGTCTCTTTTTCCATTCCTTTTCCTCTCCTCCTCTCTGCTCCTTTCTTCACAAACTGTCTTTTTCTTTCCCATCCCTCTCTTTCTTTCCCTTGTTCTCTACCTCTCTCTCTTTCTCTCTCTCTCCTCCTCCTCTCCCCCTCCTCTCTCCCTCCCTCTCTCTCCCTCTCTCTCCCTCTCCCTCTCCTTCTTTCTCTTCCCTCTCCCTCTCTCCCTCTCCCCTCTCTCTCCCCCTCTCTCTCTCTCTCCCTCCCCCTCTCTCCTCTCTTCTCTCTACTGGAGGTATATTGTGCTCTCTCTCTGGTCGATGTAGCATTGAGTTGTTGATGTGTTTACTAGGGATGGGCCGTAGCATTGATATGTGCAGGAGGATGAGAGATGTGCTAAATCAATGGGCTAATGTAATACCATGGGGGGGGCCTTAGTGCACACATGGTTGGGTAGAGCAGCACCCCCACACATTGTGCACAAGACAGGACAGTGGTAGCCTAGTGGTTAAGGAGCTGGAAAAGCCAGAAAAGTTGCGGGTTCAATTCCCGGCTGCAGTGTTTACACTCCGCGACTGGGTTGCGTCAATTGCGCCCCCACCTGTAACACAGGGAATTGCACCACTTGGCTGATCTGGCCGGCTCAAGCCATGCTAACTGCAGTGCTATAAGGAATATGTGGTAGTAGAACTTTTTACTCTCTGAAGCTGGAGTCCTCTACTTCTGCCTCCCTACCAGCAGCATGTGATGACCTCAGGCTGAGGGGCAGTGTCTTTGCTGGGCTTGTGAGGACCTCAGGCTGAGGGGCAGTGTCTTTGCTGGGCTTGTGAGGACCTCAGACTGAGGGGTAGCGTGTTTGCTGGGCTTGTGAGGACCTCAGGCTGAGGGGCAGTGTCTTTGCTGGGCTTGTGCTGATAGTTGGGGCAGAAGTTTTTCTATGCCTGTTCAGGGGGAAGAAGTTTGTCTATGGGGCAATTCCATGGAAAATTACGTTTTTTGTAACATCCATAACGGCAATAAAATGTGATGGTATGGTATGATGTGAATGGTTACATGAAATTTAAGCATTTGCTAATTTTGACTGAAGAATGTACATGAGAAAAAATGCACAAAAAATTAATGTTATCATTCACATTATACAAATGCCAAGGCATTTCACTGGCGTTATGGATGTGACAAAAAGTCCATTTTCCGTGGAATTGTCCAATGCCAGTTCAGGGGGAAGAAGTTGGTCTATGCCAGTTCAGGGGCCCTGGCTGATGAATAAAGTGGATTTTTGTGTCCAGTCTGTCCTTTCTAGAGCTCCCGGCCTAGAGTGCGTTTCCCAAAACCATAGTTGCTAACCTGTTAGCAACTTAGTTGGTTGGCAATGGGAAATTGCATTTTAACCAACAAAGTTGCTAACTTAGTTAGCAGCTATTGTTTTGGGAAACGCACCCCTGTTGAATAGCCACGGCTGCTGATGCACAGGGAAGAGGTAGTAGAGAGGAAGTTGTGGCGGATAATGATAATTAAATGAAGCTTCTTTACAATTTCCTGCCAATGGCTTTCTCCGTGTGTGATAAATATCTTTAGAGTGTGAGAGAAAGAGAGTGTGTGTGTGTGTGTGTGTGTGTGTGTGTGTGTGTGTGTGTGTGTGTGTGTGTGTGTGTGTGTGGAAAGGGAAAGGTCTATTTGTGTATGAAGGTCGTGTCTCCTCCCCACTGTCTCCGGAGCAGGACACAGGCTGCGTCTCTTCTCTGCTCCGCGCGGGCCTGTCTTCCCTCTGTTCTAATCTCTGACCTGCTGTCACACACACACACACACACACACACACACACACACACACACACACACACACACACACACACTCACACACACACACACACAAACAGAGCTTTGGAGAGGGACATCTGACATTTGGAAAGGACACCCAACTTCACTGTGGCCGGTGCTCTGAAGTGTGTATGTGTGTGTGTGTGTGTGTTGTGGGTATAGATAGTCTGGCCTACAGGGTGACAGGGATCTGAGGAAATATATGATCACGTACACACATACATGTGTGTGTGTGTGTGTGTGTGTGTGTGTGTGTGTGTGTGTGTGTGTGTGTGTGTGTGTGTGTGTGTGTGTGCGTGTGTTTACTCATGCGTACATAGATCACAGACAGTGGCTTGTGTGGTTGCTGAGACATATAGATCACAGACTTCTATCAAAGATCCTTAATATACTTTATCAACCATCTCTGCTTCTATGGATGTGTGTGTTCTGGTAGGTGAGAGTGTTAATCACATTCTGCCTTTGGCATGCATTGGGTTTGTAGGGTGATCAGGTGTTTGGTAGTAGAGATACTTCAGACTGGCTTAGATATGTATGGTAGCTCAGATACCTGTAGATCACAGACTGCTATAGTGTGTGTGTGTGTGTGTGTGTGTGTGTGTGTGTGTGTGTGTGTGTGTGTGTGTGTGTGTGTGTGTGTGTGTGTGTGTGTGTGTGTGTGTACTGTTTTCTTAGACACATATGGTAGCTGAGATACCTGTAGATCACAGACTGCTATAGTGTGTGTGAAGCTGAGATGACTTTGTACCTCAGAGTGACTGTAATTTAAATCAAAACAGAAAAGAAAAACACCAATATATGTGTGTGTGTGTGTGTGTGTGTGTGTGTGTGTGTGTGTGTGTGTGTGTGTGTGTGTGTGTGTGTGTGTGTGTGTGAATCGGCATGTGGAGCTGTTGAAGTTTTCTCATCATCACCACACACACACACACACACACACACACACAGAGTGTGTGCTGTAGTGTGTGTGTAAGCTGTCAATTAAGGCCTGCCATTCAGAATTCATTAAAGGCTCATTAGCATCAGGCAATTGCTAAGGCAGACCTGTGGTACAGGAGCACTTTATTGTCACACCGCAGGCTTATGTGTGTGTGTGTGTGTGTGTGTGTGTGTGTGTGTGTGTGTGTGTGTGTGTGTGTGTGTGTGTGTGTGTGTGTGTGAAGGGGGCACTCTTAATGAATTGGAGGTCAATGATGCAATAGTAGCAGACTTTGGCATGCCATCAAGGGAAAAATTATATTGATATAAGACACTTGTTGATGGAAAATAAAGAAATAACATAACAAATATTAAGAACACCATAAAATATTCTGGAGACCCCGGGAAAAATCGGATTTCTTTCTT
>NC_063200.1:10813532-10831032 GCF_017589495.1 Alosa alosa
CAAGTCTGTGACACAGAGGCAGGGGGTGTGAAAATGTGTGTGTGTGTGTGTGTGTGTGTGTGTGTGTGTGTGTGTGTGTGTGTGTGTGTGTGTGTGTGTGTGTGTGTGTGGGTGTGTGTGTGTGTGTGTGTGGTATACATTAGTGAGGCCCAGCACTACTGACCAGTGTAACATACATTAGTGAAATGCGCCTCAAGTGTGTGGTGAAGGTGCTCAGGTGTGTGATGAAGGTGCTCTGTGATGGAGTCAATGTGACGATGATGTGATGGGGTTGCTAAGTGATAGAGCTACACGTAGCTCCCCTGTGGTGATGGAGCTGATTTGCAGCATGTGATTTCCCCAGCAAGACAAAGAGAGGAGTGCAGAGCAGAGAGAGAGAGAGAGAGAGAGAGAGAGAGAGAGAGAGAGAGAGAGACAAACAGAGATGAACAGAGACAAGCCAAGAGAGAGATGAGTGCAGAGCAGAGAGAGAGAGAGAGAGAGAGAGAGAGAGAGAAAGAGAGAAGAGAGATGGACAGAGAGACGAACAGAGATGAATAGAGACAGGCCGAGAGAGAGATGAGTGCAGAGCAGAGAGAGAGAGAGAGAGAGAGAGAGAGAGAAAAGAGAGAGAGAGAGAGAGAGAGAGAGAGAGAGAGAGAGAGAGAGAGAGAGAGAGAGAGAGAGAGATGGACAGAGAGACGAACAGAGATGAACAGAGATAGGCCGAGAGAGAGATGAGTGCAGAGCAAGACAGTGAGAGAGAGAATGACAGAGAGAAAGAAAGATGAACAGAGACAGAGAGAGAGGTAGAGAGAGAGATATGAACAGAGAGAGATATATAAGTAGGAAGGAGATGGAGAAAAAAGAGAGATGAATGTAGAGGGAGAGAGAGAGATGAGTGGGAAAGAGAGAGAGAGAGAGAGAGAGAAGAGTGGGAAGAGAGAGAGAGAGAAGAGTGGGAAAGAGAGAAAGAGAAGAGTGGGAAAGAGAGAGAGAGAATGGGAGAGGGGGGTGGTCCGCCTGTCTGAGAGGCGGAGGAGGCCTGTGTATCTCAAAGGGCCGCTGTACCTCCATCAGTCAGACGTGGTGGGAGGATGGATCACCATGGCGATGGGAGGTTGGCTCTCCCTGAGGGACGGGGTTGAAGCTGCTGCGCTCCGCACGCTTGGCTCTGTTGCATGGCAGACACAAAATTACATGAAATGAAATGGATCGATACTGCATCTGAACCCGACTGCAGTCTCTCTCTCTGTGTGTGTGTGTGTGTGTGTGTGTGTGTGTGTGTGTGTGTGTGTGTGTTTCATTTCATTTGTTTTTTTCTCTCTTCTGAGTGTTTGTGGGGTGCTTTGAGGGTTATGTTTAAAGGTTACAAAGCTGTTTAAAGAGGCTGCCTCGTGGCCTTTAATGCACAGTGACGCCACAAGCATACCCTTAACTCAACACACACAACACACAACACACACCCCTATATTGACATTCTGAGGAAGACATTTGAACTTGAGTTTCCTGCCCAGAGTGACCACCTCCCAGCACTCACTGTGAGACTGCGCTGACCGCCGTAAACTCGGCTCCCAGTATGTCGCCCTGTGTGTGTGTGTGTGTGTGTGTGTGTGTGTATGTGTGTGGGTGTGTGTGTGTGTGTGTGCAGAGTAGAAGATAGCATAATCCCTTTCTCAGAGGAGAACGACTGGCATGTCTTACTGACTCCCTGTGACTCATCATGACAACACGAAACACAGGGTCAGTTTTACTGTCATTATCTAAAGAAATGTGTGTGTGTGTGTGTGTGTGTGTGTGTGTGTGTGTGTGTGTGTGTGTGTGTGTGTGTTTGTGTGTGTGTGTGTGTGTGTGTGTGTGTGTGATCCTCCACAGCAGCAGCTGAGGGAAACCTTCAGAGTGGAGCCTTAATTGCACTGATATTGGTGTAGGGGGACCATACGGATGAGAATAAGGCTCCTGGAACCTTGCCCTGTGTGTGTATGTGTGTGTGTGTGTGTGTATGTATGTGTGTGTGTGTGTGTGTGTGTGTGTGTGTGTGTGTGTGTGTGTGTGTGCAGAGTAGATTAAATGAGTGCGCATTTATAGATTTGTAGTTATGTGTGTGTGGGTTTAGGTGTGTGTGTGTGTGTGTGTGTGTGTGTTTAGATTCAGATGTGCATGTGAGTTTGGTTGGTTCAGGTATGTGTGTGTGTGTGCTCGTGCTTGGAGCAGGGTTGTTCGTGTGTGTGTGTGTGTGTGTGTGTGTGTGTGTGTGTGTGTGTGTGTGTGTGTGTGTGGTATGTGCTATATTGACCAGATGGTGTTTGTGAGATTATTTTAGCCCAGCATGGAAAAAAGGCTGGACTCCCAACCCTCATGTGCACATCCATACATACTGTACACACTGTTAAGCGAATAGGTGTGTGCGTGTGTGTGCATGTGCTTGTGCGCCTGCATGTGCATGTGCGTGTGTGTGTGTGTGTGTGTGTGTGCGTGTGTGTTTACTGACCACTGTGATCTGCCGTACTGTACTGGGCTACACAGTGCTGTTCTGGCATTAGCTTAGTTGGTCAGTTCTGCCATTCCAGCTTAGCTGGTCTCCCTCTCCACTTCCACACACACCTCACACACACATACACACACGACACACCGTCTTGGCCAGGACGAAAGCCATGAATCACTGGCGGTGCTGCTGCAGGTCCACCACTGGCTTCTGTTTTCCCATCAGCCTGGAATTACACACACACACACACACACACACACACACACACACACACTGGAATTACCGGTAGCCGTGGGGCTCCTAAATAAGGCATCAAAGGGGCTAAATTATTGAGCAAACAGAGATGTGCACCTACAGGGGAGAGACTGGACCGTAACAGCGCAGGGTGATGTGCGATTTTACCGGGAGCTCTCCACCCCCCTGCTTAAAAAATGCATTTCCTCAGCTGAAAGCTGTGGAAGAATGTTCCGGACAGAAGCAGCGCTCAGTTTCCGAACCTCGACATTGCGGGCTTGTTGTTGTTTTGGTGACAGTTTAAAAATAGGCCGTCATTTGAATTAGATCACATGCTCGGGACGGAGAGAGGGAAGGAGCGGAGACAGTCGTCATGGCGACATGGCTGTGCGGTGCGGCTCCAAATGGGCACTGGTGTGTGAGCTATTGGGCACTAAAAGGACGGCAGGGTCTGACTTCTGAACTGGAGGGTTAGTGGCCTAATCAAGCCAGAAGGGGAGCGGGGAAGGCAGAGCAGAGCAACTGCGTCTGGACGCCAGCAGGACGGGAAGTGGACGGTTGTTCTGCCTCATGCCTTTAGCTGTGACAAACGCACGGAAAACCGCCAGTGTGTGTGTGTGTGTGTGTGAGAGAGAGAGAGAGAGTATGTGTGTGTGTGTGTGTGTGTGTGAGAGAGAGAGAGAGTATATGTGTGTGTGTGTGTGTGTGTGTGTGTGTGTGTGTGTTAGTGTGTGTGTCCTGGAGAGTTTGAGGTAGAGAGGTGCATAGATAAATAAAAATATAAATAAATATATAAATAGTGGGCAGTGAGATTTAGAGGCAGGCAGTGACGTGGGCCACCTAATGAAAACGGGTGCAGTTTTACCCAGGAGTCGGGGGCCTGGCCTCGGAATTGACAAGCTGCCTACATCCCAGCATAATTTACAGACCACCCCCATGCACACACACACATGCACACACACACACACTCACACAAACACGCACACATGCACACACACACATGCACACACACACACTCAAACACGCACACATGCACACACACACACACACACATGCACACACACACACTCACACAAACACGCACACATGCACACACACACACACACACACACTACTCTCCTCCCTCCAGAGAGACCTGCTGAGTTACAACATCTCTCTCTTCCTTCTGCGTGCTCTCTGTTTCCCTTCATCTCTCCCTCCCTCCCTCTCTCCATCTCTTCCTCTCTCCATCTCTCCTTCCCTAACTCCCTCTGTCTCTCCATCTCCCTCTCTCCTTCCCTCCCTCCCTTTTTCCATCTCCCTCAATCTCTATCTTTCTCTGTAGCCCATGACTCTCTCTCTCTCTCTCTCTCTCTCTCTCTCTGTAACTCATAGTGACTCCCTCTTCCTCTCATCCTCCCTCAATCTTTCTTACAACCTCTCTCTCTCTCAAAACTCTCTCTCTTTCCCAAAACCCTCCTTCTCTCTACCAAAACCCTAAATCTCAATACATTTAAAATTCTCTGAGCTTTATTTGAATGACGGTGCATTGTACAATATTGCCAAAGCATTAATAAATAAACAGCACTAATAATGTTAATGATAGTAATAACATAAATGATTTTCAATATTAGTAAATAAGGATGAAAAAGAAGAAATTATTGGAGAATAACTAAAGTATAGAAAAAAAAGGATCAATTCCAAAAATAATAAATAAATGGATGAGAGGTTAAAACAAACACATAAGCCTTTTTGTGTATGTGTATGGGTTGTATCTCTTTTTTTGTGGCATGCCAATACATATTTTGATGCTGCTAGTGCAGTTTGTTTAATTTCTCCTAATATATACAGTACTTCATTTTTCCTTCATTTGTTTGTTCTGTGAACTCTGGACAGTTATTTTATTAGATAGCTTTTGTGTAGAATTCACATCTCAGGTCTGTATAATGACTGCACTCAGTGAGAAAATGTAGCTCTGTTTCTACAGCACTGAGCACAGCGAGGACAGTCTGGCTTCTCTGGGCAGCCAGGTCTGCTTTTGCCTTCCATGTTCTATGGCCAGGTTGTGCTCACTGAGGGCCAGATGTACTAACGCTTTTGCACCCATTTCAGCGTGATTTGTTTCAATGTGTAAAATCATTATGCAGGTATGTACAAACAGTCCGCTAATGAAAAGCCGCCAAACCGCCTGTTGCGGAGTTTCGGAAAGTGGCAGATTGCGACGCTCGCGTCATGCATATGCATTCATGGGAGGATCCAGGAAAGTGGGAGTTTAGAGTAAAAAGATGGGAGGGGAGAGAAAGATTGCCTATGTATTCAAGGTATGTACAAAGATCAAGTTCTTGAAAGCCGCATCGCCTATTCTGCCTCTAAATATTCCTCACTTTGTAAAGCAGGTGTTAATCCACATTGCAGTTCAATGGGCCAATCAGAGAACCTTTCAAAGACAACAGAATCGCTATTTAAAACACCAGTTTTGTGGTGAAAGTATTTGTAGTACCAAAAAGCAACCTTTAACTTTTCGTTGGCCTTTACGATGTCTTACTTTCACTTTCACGTCATTCACCCTAAACTTCCTACTTGCTGGATTTGACCAATCTTCCATTGCCCTATGTGCACAAGTAGTTTGAGAAACTACTGATCTTCATTATCTCCTGCTTGTTGACATCTTTATCATGTATGGTATTATTTCATGATCGCTAAACTTTTGATTCTTTTTAATGTTGTCATCCAGTTAACTTCTATTCAACTGCTTTGCTTGTACGCTTTGCCATTCAGTTGTGGGCGTTAAGAATTATGCGTTCATGGGTGGAGAAGGGCAGAGAAATCGCGCAGTTTACACTAAGGATTGAGCGATTGATAAATCGACGTGAAACTTGTCTGACAGCGCCAGAATCTTGCGGTGTGTCCATGGCTGATAAGCATCGTTTGCAAATGTATCTGGCCTGAGTCTGTACATTGTCAAGGCCTTTGTGCGTTTTTGTCTTTTAGGTATCAGATAAGAGAGCTAATTTGTAATCATGGTTAAGGGCCAAATAGCATCTCGGATTGTTGGGTTTTGATGACTTGGTAGCAATTTAATTCTCTCTCTCTCGCCCTCTCCCCTCTTTCTTTCCTCGTCACTCTCTCCCTCCTCTCTCTCTCTCACACTCCCTCTCTTTTTCCTCTCTCTCTCCTCCCCTTCAGTTTATCTTGCACCATCCTGATTGTTTTCATCTTCCACTATCCCTCCCTTCTCTCTCTTTCTCTCTCTCCTTACCTCCTGCTTTTCTCTCTCTTTCTCCTTCTCTCTCTCTCCCTCTCTCTCTCTCTCTGTCTCCTTACCTCCTGCTTTTCTCTCCCTTTCTCCCTCTCTCTCTCTCTCTCTCTCTCCTTACCTCCTGCTTTTCTCTCCCTTTCTCCCTCTCTCTCTCCCTCTCTCTTTCTCTCTCTCCTTACCTCCTGCTTTTCTCTCCTCTCTCTCTCTCTCTCTCTCTCTCTCCTTACCCCTGCTTTTCTCTCCCTTTCTCCCTCTCTCTCTCTCTCTCTCTCTCTGTCTCCTTACCTCCTGCTTTTCTCTCCATTTCTCGTTCTCTTCATCCAGCTCCCAGTCTCACCTCTCTGTTGATTCTTTATTCATTCCTTCCCTTCTTCCTACCCCTCTGTCTCCCTTGTTCCACCTCTCATCTCTCTCTCCTTTCCCTCTCATCTCCCTCTCTCTCCTCACCCCTCCTCTCCCTCTCTCTCCTCACCTCTCCTCTCCAGTGTCCTCCATTCTCCATCTTGTCTGTTTTCCTCTCTCTGTCCTCCCCAAACACATGTATCTTCCTCGCTAGTGTCTTATTTATTCATCCTTTGTTCCATCCCTCTCTCTCACCACCTCTCCTTTTATTCTTTCTTTCTTTCTTTCTTTCTTTTCTGTCTATCATTGTATCCATCTCTCACCCTTACTATCCACCTTTCTCTTTTTTATCACTTTCCCTCCCTGTTTCAATCTTTCCTCTCTCTCCACCTCAACCTTTCTCCCTCTCTCTCCCTCCCTTTCTCCCTTCCTCTCTCTCTCTCTCTCTCTCTCTTTCTTTCTCTCTATCAGACAGACAGCTCATGACTCAGTCCTGCCCTCTGTACTTCTTTCTCAGGGGCACTGACCTAGGACACACTCCACTGGCTAGTCACACACACACACACACACACACACACACACACACACACACACACACACACACACACACACACACGATACATAGCACTGGCTACACACACACACACACACACGCAGACACATACACACATTGACCTAGGACACACGTCACTAGCTACTAAGCACACACACACACACACACACATACATTCTGACCTGATGCACACTCCACTGGCTCCAAAGACACACACTCTCTGTCAAGACTGCACTGGCTACACACACGCGCGCACACATACACACACACACACACACACAAACACACACCCACACACACACACACACACACACACACACACACACACACACACACACACTGTGACCTTGGAAACTGGCTACTAAACACATGTGCACATGCACACACACACACACACAAACGCACACAAACCACAATCAAATTACAGTAATTTCCTGTAATCATTCAGGTGGAAAACGGTGATTATCAGATTGATTAAATCAATGGTAACTTGGGTGATATTAGGGCCTGAGAGAAGCTCAAGCACAAAACACACACACACACACACACACACACACACACACACACACACACACACACACACACAGAGAGCTTTTCAGGAGAGAGTGAGGTGACAGAAAAAGAGAAAAAGAGAGATAATCAACTTTACCTAGTTGCTTAATGTTACAGAGATGAGTTCAGCACCATTCAGAGATGTTTAATGTTACAGGACTTAATAACATTCATTCCACGTAGAGATTGATTCTCAGAGCCATTCAGCAATGTTTTGTGCTACAGGGGTGAGCTCAGTTTCAGTTTGAACTGGTTAACAGTTCAGGAGTACGGTCAGTGTGATTCAAAGACCTTTAACGTTACTAGGGTGAGATCAGTGTCAGTGCCAGAAATGTCAACGTCATGGGTGTAACATTTCATTCATTCAGGAGAGATAAGTTCAAACAGCACTAGGGAGTTTTGGTCTTAAAGTAGCAAGCTATCTTGAATGCCACACAGAGAACTATTGGCACTGCTTGTAGCCTGCTACTGCTGTCTTTTGGCCTTTTATTCACCAATATTTTGCAGATGGTAAATAGCCTACAAGAATCGAAATGGACACTTACACTGTAACAGACATTTTCATGGACACTTAGACTTAAATGTATGTTTTAATGTATGCAATATGACTACTGAACTGTAATTTTTTTATGATAATGTTTACTGTTATTGTTGTAAGTTCCTTTGGGGAAAAGCGACTGATAAAAGCATACCTCGACAAAAAGTGGGAAATTCTTGCAGTGTTGCTTTAACGTTACAGGTGAGGTGAGAGTTCAGTATTTTTCAAAGGCATTTAACAAATTCAGTGTCTCTCAAAGACACTTACATGTAACATTACAGGGGTGAGTTCAGCGCCATCTGGAGAGGCTTAACGTTAGCGATGTGACATTATGTTCATTCAGGAGAGATGTGTTAGTGCTAATGCTAACCTTAACGTTACATCTTATCTGTCTCATGCTTGGAGCACCACCAGCCTCCAGTAGCAATTTAATCACTTGATTCGCAAAATAAATAGATAAATAAATAAATAAAGAAATAGATAAAGAAATAAAGAAATAAAGAAATAAATAAAGGAGTGGCAAGAGCAACAAGTGCAGTTGAAGCTGAGGGAACACAGGGACACTCAGTAATGGCTCATAAATCTCCCTGAGCTCCTAATTAGGCCTGTGTGAACTCACTCTGCTGGAGGCTCTGTGGATTTACACAGAAGGGGAGACCACACACACACACACACGCACACACATACAGTACATACACACACACACACACACACACACACACACACACACATATAGCATAATTTTACTTGCTCCCTACAATAAAGAAATAAGCTCCAAGGTGCTTACACCATATGTACCACCATCTTAAAAGAGTCAACGAGAGTATGAGACGATCAACTGCTTCGGTGTTAAACTACTTATGCCTTCATGGTAATATTGCATCCTTTTCGCATTAGCACACACACACACACACACACACAACGACACACACACACACACACACACACACACACACACACACACACAGGGAAAAATGATTTTGGAGCCACTAACCATTCTAAACTTAAAAAATAGCAGTGACAGTGAATTAAATATAACTCAATATAACCCCCACACACACACACACACTCCCCAGTTCCCATCAAAATAAGCGGTTTCTTAACACTTACTGGAGCACAAGGACATCCCTGACTCAATGTGGTTTACAGTGATAACCTGATAACTGAGCATTAAACTGAATAGAGAGTGCAGCCACCACCATCCTCTGATAGTGTTTTATGGGCTGACCATGCAGCTGTTTGGCTGCGGTGACGCAAATGCAGACGACAAGAGCCGCATCCACTCAATGAGAAACTTAATAAAGCCCCATAAATGATTCATGGAGAATTCACTGTTGACAGGGCATATTAACCATAATGTTCTGATTCAGCCGAGGTCAGCACATTGGACTCTGAGGAGATGAAAACTGTTGCGCTCCGTCTCTAAGCAACTGCACAAAACAAAATGTTTTTTTTGTTTTTTTTTTACTTTATTTAACATCCCTGTAAACATACACTGTTATTCCACACATATGAATTTAGGTGTGTGTGTGTGTGTGTGTGTGTGTGTGTGTGTGTGTGTGTGTGTGTGTGTGTGTGTGTGTGTTTGTGTGTGAGAGAGAGAGAGAGAGAGAGAGAGAGAGAGAGATGATTGGTTGGCTATGGTCAGTGTTATTTTGTTGTGTGTCCGGCAATATGCAAGGATGCAGGGTGATTAAACATTGTTATCCGAGGGATGTCTGTGTGTGTCTGACGGATGTGTGTGTGTGTGTGTGTGTGTCTGAGGGATGTGTGTGTGTATCCTCTAACTCAGGGATTCCCAAACTGTGGTATGTGCACCACCGGTGGTACGCTGAGCTGCCACTAGGGGGTACGCGAAATGAAAAGGGCAATGTCATAAAAGTATTAAAAAATATTTGAACACTTAATGATTTTAATTCTTAAGCCTATATTCTCTTTGTTATTTGTGTTTCATAATGTTGTTCTCCACCCTGCTTTTTAGTGTGAGAGCTCATAGACCAGTTGCACATTTTGATTTTGTTATTTGTTATCATGTAAGGCGCTAATTAATCAATAGAATGTGTTACGTTACGTTTTCATGTGTCGGGTGGTGGGGTTACGCGAGCCGAGTCAGGATGTAGGTGGTGGGGGTACACGAGCCGAGTCAGGATGTACGAGGTGGGGGTACGTGGGAAATGAAGTTTGGGAACTGCTGCTCTAACTGTATTGTTGCCGCCTGAGCTACAACGTCACCAACTATGCATGGATGGATTCCAGGCAGACTAGAAAATATAAGGCCAACTACACATCCGTGGTGTGTGTGCATCCACAAGCACATCTATTCAAGGCCTAAAGAGTGATATGCTCAGAGAAGCTGAGTGATGAAGAACATGTGGGAAAATGTGTCTCTGATCTGGCCCAGATCTGGCTCTGTTCCGGCTCTGATCTGGCCTGGCTTCACAGTGGGTCAGGGCCAGATTGCTGATTAGAGCGTGTCTTTAGGCACTTACAGAAGAGGGTCATCAGCTGTGTGAACTCTTTGAAGCATCAGGAAATGTGTTTGTGTGTGTGTGTGTGTGTGTGTGCGTGCATGTGTGAATGCACATGAGCACATGTTTCTGTGTGTGTGTGTGTGTGTGTGTGTGTGTGTGTGTGTGTGTGTGTGTGTATGTGTGTGTGTGTGTGTGCAATTGAATTCTTCTTTGTGAAATCTTCAGTCAGCATTCTGAAGCTAATATAGCGTGCAGATACTGGAAGGCAATTTACTCTCGTTGATAATGATGATCTCGTGCATAATGCTCTTAAGCATTAATACATTTTGTAATAGATTGCTAAATATTAATGGTGAGTAATTTCTCAAAGCTAAAATTGATAGGGAATAATAAGTGAGGAAGGAACTGTAGATATACATTAATAAATATAAATGACTTGAGATTAACTTGACCATTTGTACTTGTTCATTTTTAATTAGATCTGACGGTATGCATTGGCTTAATTAATGTTACAAGAGAGTGACGTTGACATTAGCTTCTATCTGTCTATGAGGAGCACATGAGGAGGCCCTTGTGTGGGTGTGTGTGTGTGTCTGCATGTGTGTGTGTGTGTGTGTGTGTGTGTGTGCTCATTTATGTGTGTATGTGTGCATGCTCATTTGTGTGTGAGTGTGTATGCATGCTTATTTGTGTGTGTGTGCGTGCATGCTCATTTGTGTGTGTGTGTGTTGAAAATGGGTGGTCTCCTCCTAAATGTGTGACTGCAGGCCTCCCGTTTGTGGGTAGAGAGAGGGAGGCAGGGTTGCTGGGGCGCCGCTGTTTGCGCTGCTGATCATTTCATCATGTCTCGGTGTTTGAAATAGATTGGGGCTTAACCTGACCCAGCTCGCATCAGCCGCCGTATCCCAGCAGGCCGAGCTGCTGCTGCCGCGGTGATGGCGATGGAGGAGGTGTCGGCTGCTGCAGTTCTAATCTGCAAATGGGGCTTTCAGGAATTAAGAGGGAAACACACACACAGACATATACACATACACACACACACACACACACACACACACACATACAAACACAAACACAAACACAGATACACACACACACACACACACACACACACACACATATACATACACACAGACACACACACACACATACAAACACAAACACAGATACACACACACACACACACACACATATACATACACACAGACACACACACACACACACGCATACACACACCACACGGAGAGACGCACTTTCAAACTTCTGTTTAAATTATGTGTGTGTCTTCATTTCTGCACTGTTTGCGTGTGAGAGAGAATGTTTGTGCATCTGTGTGTGCGGGCGTGCGTGTGTGTATAATCTTTACATATAGTGCTTGAGGGTCATTCCCATGGGATTTTGATTCACAATATTTGCCTTGTGTCACTGTTCTGCAAAAAAAAACAAAGGAATATAGAAAATCCATCTGAGGTTGTTTGTATGCTACTCGGTTGTCTGCACAGGCTAACATGACACTGCTAACGTAGTGAAGTCTACACAGGCTAACATGACACTGCTAACCTACAGTAGTAAAGTCTGCAGGGGCTAACATGATGCTGCTAACCTAGTGAAGTCTACAGAAGCTAACATGACGCTGCTAATCTAGTGAAGTCTACACAGGCTAACATGACGTTGCTAACCTAGTGAAGTCTGCAGGGGCTAACATGACACTGCTAACCTAGTGAAGTCTATAGAGGCTAACATAACGCTGCTAAAGTCTGCAGAGGCTAACATGACGCTGCTAACCTTGTGAAGTCTGCAGAGGCTAACATAGATAGAAAGATAGATACTTTATTGATCCCCAAGGGGAAATTCAAGTGACGCTGCTAACCTAGTGAAGTCTACAGAGGCTAACATGACACTGCTTACCTAGTGAAGTCTACAGCAGACTCTACTAGCATTACGTAACAGTAGTTTACCTCTTTGGGTCCTAGCGCCACACAACTAATTTATCCATGCTGTTGCTACAGATTTTACCAGCATGCAGAACAATGCACTTTGTGGAAGCGAATGCTAATAATTTAGCTGTGCCCTAAGCTGTCTAATGATGGGCTTGGTGTGCAGAAGGCCACCATGTAATTACAGTAAACTGAGGTGCATTATGGGAGTTTGTGGTAAATAAATAGCCTCACAGTGTGACAGGGAATAAATATAGGCCTTGCTGTGAGGGGCTTTTAAAGCGTGGGTCACAGTCTCACAGGGAATAAATAGGCCTTGCTATGAGGGTCCTGTATAGGATATTGCTCTCATAATGCATACACTAAAAATAACAATAAGGGTTGAAACCCATAACACTGTTTGAAGATGTAGATCTGCATTCTACAGAGATTCTAATGGAAATTGTTATACTTCTTTCCACAGTAATAGGAAATTTGGGGACAAAATTAATACAGAGTTATATAGGTTTATAGTCTGTGGGTCAAATCTTTATTGTTCTCACTAATGAAATGATATGTGTGCCACTTTGTGTGTGTGTGTGTGTGTGTGCCACTTTGTGTGTGTGTGTGTGTGTGTGTTAGTTTGCCAGGGAAAGGTTATATATTAGCCTCTACTTTTAATTAAATGCGTAGCAATGTCTGGCCAAATTCAGAGCTTGTGTTTAAGTCACCTCTCCATGGAGGAGAAAGCGAGAGAGTGAGGGTGGGGTGGGGTTACACACAGATGCCCCCCAGCCTCACAAAGCAAATGGTGTTCCTGTTTTGTAACTTTAAAATGTCAAAGTATGCAAGCTTATGTACGCACACACACACACACACACACACACAGACACACACACACACACACACACACACACCAGCCCCATTCTGTAAATCCACACTATGAGCCGGAATCTTCGTAGGCAGATAAGCAAGAGTCTGATTGCAGTTTTCCTTTCACTTAGTATCTCCACATGTAAAGATTACACCTCTATTTCCTCCTCCAAGCACACACACACACACACACACACACACACACACACCACACACACACACACACACACACACACACCACATCTTTCTCCAACAGCTGGGGGAGAGCAGAGAGGCGTGTGGCCCAGCAGGGCCGATTCAGCGCGCTGGCTAGACCGCACAATGCCTTTTGTTTTTAAGGCCGGTGCGGAGCGGAGAGGTGCCGTGCAGTGAGCGCACAAAGACGTTTCAACTAATCTTTGACTTATGTGAGTTATGACTGTGGGAGAAACTCCGGCTCGCCCGCTCGCTGGCTCCACGATTCACACTTCCATACTTGGGTATTGCTATCGGAGCAGCTTTTAATTCCCTCACTCAGGGACGTGCACAGGAAGCCAAGCAGACGTCGCCACCGCCGCAACCCCCTTTTCAATTTTACTTCCTAATAATTTTCTCTCCCCCCTCATCTTATTCTCTCTCTCTCTCGCTCTCTCTCTCTCTTTCTCCCTCTCTTATTCTTTCTCCCTCTCTCTCATTCTCTCTCTCTGCCTCTCTTATTCTCTCCCTCTCTCATTCCCTCTCTCTCCCTCTCTTATTCTCTCTCCCTCTCTCTCTCCCTCTCTTATTCTCTCTCTCTCCCTCCCTCTCTCTCTCTCTCTCTCTCCCATACTCTATCCAATATAAAGGCAAATTAGAATTCATTGAATTCCGACATGTTCATTAGACGCTCGGCTTCTGCCTAGGCTTTTCAAGAGGCTCCTCCATTTAGTCATGACTACACTTATAACACAGGCAGGCACGACCAGTCTAATCTGGCTACTGTGAGTGTGTCTGACAGAGATAGAGAGAGAGAGTGTGTGTGTGTATATGCATGTGTGTGTGTGTTTGTGAGAGAGAGAGAGCGCGTGTGTGTGTGTGTGTGCGTAGCCTATGTGTGTGTTTGTGTGAGAGAGAGAGAGAGATGTGCGTCTGTTTGTGTGTGTGCGTAGCCTACTATATGTGTGTGCGTGTGTGTGTGCCTGATAGAAAGAGAATGTTGCAGAGAAGTGAGGGTCATGCAGACATTGTTTAAAGATTAAATGAAAGTCGAGCTGACACACCCGCTTGCACTTGTATGTATACCCAGAGATGGATGACCCGTTTAAGGTCCCCATATGATGTGATGCAGACACACTGGGGGCTCTATCTTGCACTTTAGCGCAATTGACTTTGCGCAAACCGCTTTGTGGGCGGATCTTGGGCGCTGTTTCTATTTTACCGGCGGGATAATGACTGTTGCGCCCGACGCAATTCTAAAATGGGGTGGACTGTAGCTACATTACTCATGGGTGTGGTCTGTAGCTACATTACTCATGGGTGTGGTCTGTAGTAGCTACATTACTCATGGGGGTGGTCTGTAGTAGCTACATTACTCATGGGTGTGGTCTGTAGTAGCTACATTACTCATGGGTGTGGTCTGTAGCTACATTACTCATGGATGTGGTCTGTAGTAGCTACATTACTCATGGGTGTGGTCTGTAGTAGCTACATTACTCATGGGTGTGGTCTGTAGTAGCTACATTACTCATGGATGTGGTCTGTAGTAGCTACATTACTCATGGGTGTGGTCTGTAGTAGCTACATTACTCATGGGTGTGGTCTGTAGCTACATTACTCATGGATGTGGTTTGGGCGTAACGTGCAATAAACCAATCAGAGCGTCATCTCACATTCCCTTTAACAACAGGCATGCTTGTTCCATAGCGGATTGCTATTATGATGGCGGATTTGCCAGGTGCAGCCAGGAACGGAATGTAATACAGAAATGTCACTTTCCGATGTTTTGGGATCACTCTCACTGAATCACGAGGTTGTGAATGCACGGGTTAAATGGCATCTGCATGCAGTTCAACATCACGTCTCATTAAAGGGACACCAGGCAAGCCTGATGCTTTTTCTCTACGAAACTCCCCCTCACTCGGTCTGAAGCTCTTTTCCTTTTCTTTGCGTCTTCCGTCAAGAGTTTTCGCTGCTTCTTTGCCGGCTCTTCCATTATACACACGTTTGCAACAATCTCTAGCGTTTCGTTAGCCTACCTCTGTGCTGTAAACTGATCCTGCTTCGGTCGGTGGGTAGGATACACCGAACTTGCAAGTGGGATATTCTTCCTACAGGCAGTAGGGCGGGCGAGAGAGCCTTCATTCGCCCTGTAATCATTTAACTATATACCGACTTACGAAGATGATTAATTAACACAAAAACGTTGCCTGGTGTCCCTTTAAGTCCTCTAATATTTCCTAATTTATGTCATCAACACATCCGTGATTCGTGGAAATGTGTTCGCTAGATTTACACCAGTTTTTTCACATCGGACACCACACTGATTTCCCTCGTGTTGCAATATTTGTCCTTGTAATTATGTATGGTTTGGAGAAATGGGAACTGCGTCGTATAGATAGGAACAAAGTGCATTGCGCAACACAGACGCCTAAGCAAGCGCTCCTGCAGGTGTAAGCTACGCCTGTACCTTACCAACAGGCAACTCAACAACGAGAAACAGTTTCCAAGTTGACCTTTCCAACTCTGCACAGTATCCCATTAACTGCATGACAGTAGGCTATTTACAATATTTTATGTAAAGTAGAGTTTGTAAACATGTTATCATCAACTTAATGCACGCACAACATTTGTTTGAGCAGGAGAGAGAATAACAATGGACGCAGCAACTACAGAAATTGTAGCCAAGGCTACTTGCTGCTTTCTTTTACTGTCTATGGTTGCTGGTTAACAGCACATTATAAGCTTATTTAAGCGAATTCACAAACTCAAGACTTCAAGGCCATCATGGGTATAAAACGTTTTTTGAAAACAACAAAAGGATGGAGGGAACATAGCAAAGTTTGGAGTTATTTCAGATGGGCTACAACAAGGTAGGCAAAATTGTGCTGCTTGTCAAAACCTTAGCGCAGCTGGAATAATGCTTATAGGCTGATGTTAAAGCACACACGATGTTTAAAGCCATACACAACGGTAAATTGGAACAAAACTAAAGGTAACTTTAGCCTTTATAGGGCTGTATAAAGTTGTCCAAATGAATAGGTTGTAATTAGGCGTTGTTGTTGTAAAGATATTGCATGTAGATGTACTATATAGGCTACTAAATTTTTAGTTGACCAATGCACAAACAAAACCGGGAAACGGACAAATATTATCAAGGCTTTGAATGTTTCCATCTGTGCACGGGGTGTCTGTAGATCGGTGTGCATAGTATTCATTTCTGCAGGCCTGTGGCCATGCATGCGCCCTTAAAATAGCATCTGAATTTGCGCCACTGACTTTAGACCAGGAGGTTCCTGGTCTGTGGCGGAATTGTTTTCTGAAATTGTTTTCTGAAACTGCAAAATATCAAACACGCCCCCTCTTTTCGCTGAAACGCCCCCGTGGGCGCACATGTACCTGTAGAGGGAAAATTCCAATATGCGCTGACTGCAAAATAGGAAAGACAAAAGCGCGAGTATACAAAGTCAATTGTCTGAGGTGGTACTTATTGGGGGTACTCATTGGTGGTACTCATTGGTGGTACTTACAGTATTGGTGGTACTTATTGGTGGTACTCCTTGGTGGTACTTGAGATCTACTGTGTTAGTGTATGGAGATGCTGACAGGACTAAACAGCTGTAGTGTTACCAGTATACTCCCAGTGGCACACACACACTTACACACACACACTGTAGTGTCACCAGTATACTGTACAAGAGATCTTCAACACCTCAGAGCCAGATCTGATCTCGGTGTAATTAAACTGTTTTATTTGAATGTCGGAGAGATATCCAGTAAGACACAATCTGTTACAAGAGGCTAAACTACTGTTACATTCAGCTCAGATCAGGATTGAAGGAAAAGAAGACAAAACAACAGTCCACAGTCCACAACTCCAGGAGTTACTGCGTTGAAGCCCAGAGACGCGGTGGAGGCAGTTACAGCTGAGGTCTCATACTGTAGACACAGTGGAGGCAGTTACAGCTGAGAGCTCATAGACACGGTGGAGGCAGTTACAGCTGAGAGCTCATAGACGCGGTGGAGGCAGTTACAGCTGAGGGCTCATAGACACGGTGGAGGCAGTTACAGCTGAGGACTCATACTGTAGACGCGGTGGAGGCAGTTACAGCTGAGGGCTCATAGACACGGTGGAGGCAGTTACA